>NC_056733.1:680902796-681202796 GCF_019279795.1 Protopterus annectens
CAGTAGCATTAATACAAAAAATAAAAAAAGGTTGACATCTGAGCATGTCAATGTTTTTAAGTAACAACACTGTTTTTGAAGGGGGCAAGCCCTCCTATACCACCACACTCCCTGTTAACTATATATACTAACTCTGAGAGCAGTGCACACATTTATATATATATATATATATATATATATATATATATATATATATATATATATATATAAAATGAATGATCTCCACATAAAATTGACTTCGCAGGGTAGGAACTGTAGGCTTTATAACAGGAAAAAAATGGGACCCTTACAGCTGCTCAAGCCCCAGCTGTCTGAAACCCAGGAACTCAAAGACATGGGCTTGAGAGGCTCTTTCCCGGTTTGCCCAACAGGCTGCAACTGCCACAGTGGTTGAAGTCATCAAGGTCTTATCACACAACTGGTTAAGTGAGGAAGGGAACTGGAAAGTGGACATTGGGTTTAGGGAGAAGGAGTGGTATTAGGTTTAGGGAGTAATCAGGAGTTGGTTCAAAGTTAGGGTTATGGAGCTGTCAGGAGATGGTTCAGAGTTAAATTTAGGGAGTGATCTGGAGTTGGCACAGAGTTAGGGTTAGGGAGTGATTGGGAGCAGGCTCAGAGTTGGGGTTAGGGAGCCATCAGGAGTAGACTCAGAGTTAGGGTTAGGGAGCCATCAGGAGTAGGTTCAGAATTAGGGTTAGTGAGTGAAGAGGAGTTGTGTTTAGGATATGGGTCATAGTTTTGGGAGAGATAGTTAGCTTAGTAGTGTACAGAAATCAGGGTAGTGGGAGTTAGAGCACTTGCCAATATCAGCAAGAGGCAGCAGGAAAATGTATAACAAGCTAATGGACAACAGCACTTGTAACAGACCCGGAAAACATTCTTTCAGTAAAACAAAAATGTAGGAGATAAACCATACTTGCAGCATGGAAGACAGACTGTAGTAAGTTCCCAAACATTCAAGTTCCAAGATCCACGGTGTCAAAAGTAGAGCACAAAACAAACATTAGTCACAGAAAAAACATAGATTTCTTGCCTTCGAGGTCATTAACTATTTTAGTAAGTGGTCCTCTAAATGTTATAATAAGCCCTGAAACCAGTCTGAAGAGTCTGCAAGTTTCAAGAAAAGCTCTAGGCTATCTACTCACACATACCACATCTTCAGCAGAGAAGAGTGGACATTTTCCAAGATGCCTGGGTTCAGAGATGGTTTCCTGAGGAGCTGTGAAACCAATGCCACCTTTAAAATCCCAAAATGCAAACTAGAAAGCACAGTACTGAACATAACTGGACAAAAGACTTCAAAAGAAGACATAATAAGCCTCAAAGGTCTATAGTGAAGCCCACAAGCAGAAAGTCACAAATCTGATATCAAACTTATGAAGTGTGAGAAAGCAATATAATTAAACTTACACCATTATGAGACTGTTGAATTTGCTGAGACAAATGTAGACTTTTTGAAGTTATCCAGGTGAGTAGCATCCCCAAATACCCCCGTCTTGTCTGCAAAGAACTGAGTAGCTGCCTCATAGACAGAGAAGGTGAAAACCTTTCTTATGAACAGATAAGCTGGACTGCACAGTGTGATGCCCACCACTGCCACCGGCAAGTAAGCAAGGAGCCTGAATCCTCACAACTGACACTGGAGAGGGACATGTACTTGGAATACAAATTAATACACTCAATATTTCCAGATACAGACCTCTTGGCATCAAGCACAATTTCCCTTAAGAGCACACAGCGAACACACACAGCCCAGGGTCTGGATTTCTCTATGTCTGTCTCCTTCTAGGTCCTCAATAAGACTCCCCACTGGTATAGCTGTAGGGTTAGGTCCTCAGCAGAGTGTCCAAGCTGCCATCCTCTCTGTGAACCCAGTGCTTCATTTCCCTGCCCCAAGTAGTTGACACACACATATACACACACACACACACGCACACACACACGCACACACACACACACACACACACACACACACACACACACACACACACACACACACACACACACACACACACACACACACACACACACACACACACACACCTGGGAAAAACTGGTACAGATTACTCATTCTACCAACTTTGCCCAAACTATAAGGCAGATTCACTGCCATCAGTCAATTACTATAAGGCTCTTAAAGGGGTATCCAATTATTCTGAGTGAATTCAATATTAATACAAATGATAGTAGTTGACCAAGAAAGCTAGGTCTTCTGGGGTGGACCACACAGTAACACCAAATAAATATAAGTACTCTCAAATGTTAGATACTTTCTACAAGGAACAGCGACAATAAAAGTTTTAAATATATTTAATAATAAGTAATAAAAGAACATGAAAATATTGAATATATATGTACAGTAAACCACAGAGTTCAATTCACAGAAATATTGACATTAACATTGATGGACAGACTCATATAAAGAAAAAAAAACCCTCTAAACTAAGCTTCACTATATTCCTGACTGAATCTAGGAGAATTTACTGTTCCCTAATAACTTATTTGGGCAAGGCAAGATGAAATACCTGAGCAGTCTTTCTAGACAGGCCCCTAAACAGAATACTCAAAACTCTGCGATTTCTCTTTGTAGTATCTAAAATATAATTTCCAAGAGGGCTGGCAGAATGACCTCATCTGGTCACCTTACTCTAGGTTCTCACAGTATTTTCCTTTGAAGCTGAGACAGGAATTTAGCATAGACAGCTGCAATACACATCTAAATATTTATGGCAGTGCCTGGGGCTTCCCCTCTTTTTTTACTGAGCTAATGAACAAAGGATTTTTCCCAGACCTAGCATCTCTGGCCCTATTCAGCACTGTGGGGTACCATTTTAATGGCTTAACAGCTCGTTTACATTTCTCTTATTTTTCATAAAGTAAGCCAGCTGGTACATTTAATTCAGTTGCATTAATACAAGTACATTTCTTTTCATTCCAATAGTGTGCACTGTCGATACTTGTTAACATAAGCAAAGCTCGCAAATACATTTTCAGCACAGGTATCTGTACAAATCAGTTTGATATATGAATGGCATACAGTTCTAATACATTTGTAACACAAGCATCTTGTACAAATCAGTTTGATATTCAAAGGACATATCATTCTTTACAAAACTCCAGCTGGCTATGCTGGCATTTGCCTATACCATTACACACAGCTACCACTCAAAAGAACCGAACTGGCCATTTCAATGTGGCAAAGACCTCAGGGCTTCCATAATGGTGCATGCTGAGCCAAAGATTGGTTAGAGCTCTTCCAATACGAAAAATAAGAAATTGTCAAAAAAGCCAAGAAAAATTGTTAATTTGGGTAAAATTTGGTTGCTAGCTAATAGCTACATTGCTTGGAAGCCATTAAATAAGAAGTTTGCAGAAAGTAAGAAAAGCTCAATCAGAGAAGACTACAAAAAATCTCTGTCTGGGAAGAACCTTGCAGATTTTCGGCAAACAGCAGTTCAAATTTCAGCTTCAGTACAGAAAATGGCTTTCAGTAATTTAGAGGGAAAAATCAATGTGCTCAGATGTGTTAAAATAAATGAGACACCCTGAGAAAAATATCACATCAAATGAAAAAAGTCTTTAAAAATTGAATAAACTTTAACCAGCTATTCAAATGAGCTAACATAACTGTAGCTGTAAGAGGTTCACATTAAGAAAAGACTGCCTGAACATAATGATAATGCTTTTCAAGAACTTTTTCAAAAATGAATAAAGCAAGAAGAGAGAGCTTGCACAGAAAAATTGAGATTTTCTGGTATATCACACAAAGTGAAAGGAATACACTGCATTATTTTTATGAAAGTATAAATAAGGAATTGAACTGATGTTCCACAGTAGGATTTGTTAACAGAAAAGGTGGAACACTGTGTATATGCTCCAAATCTGGCAATGAGAAAACAGCCAAGAATTATATTAGTAAAATGAAACTGTACCAGAAGAAAGCCTGCTCCTGGCAAAACAGCAGCAGAATGGAAAACAGTAAAAATTGGGGACACTAAAGTATTTCTGAGAAATGATTATTCAATGTACACCAGGCAGAAGAGAAGCAATTTTATTCTGGTAATCAGAGAATTTTGAGAGAGAGAGAGGTGTGTAGTTCAAGTTGCTATGCCCACTTGTTTTCAGAATATTTTTCCTAGAGGATCACAGGATTTTTTGGATACAGAACAAACTAAGGAGGAAATAAAAAAAGTTCAGGCAAGAAAGAACGGGTCAGTAACCTGAAAGGGATTCTGCTTCACAATCGTTTGAAAATAGCAAAGGCCCATACAGTGACTTTGCAAATGAAATCTTTTCAACTGTTCTAAAGGAAAATGTTTGAATAAACAGAAGAAAAAGATAAGAGCTGACGAGAAAAATTATAAGTATCTTGGACTTGAACTAGAGACCAGTATTGGGAGGTCAAGACAAAAAAAGCAGTAATAATGTGAAATTAGTGCAGCACAACAATCCCACTAGATGTAGTTTATTACATATGAACTGTGATTCTGCAAGAAGTAGATGATAAAAACTGGAAGTTTGTTGACTATGTTAAACTGGTGGAGCACTCTAAAGCATAATACCCATTTTATGTCATTAATGTTTTGAAAGGCACTGAAGGAACTGAAGAAGTAACAGTAACAATTTTTTTTACTCATTAAATATAGGTGTACACATCTTATGTAAATTACATATTATACTGCAATGCAGTTATGCCCATTATTCAGTCAGATATATTTCAAATGTGAAGTTGGAAAATTTTCTTAGTGACTATTGTGCATACTAGCTTATAATAAAGAATTTTTTTTTATTAAATGTAACAAAACAAGAAAGGTTAGAAAGAAGCAATTTGAAGTTAATGTTGTACTCTTGGGTTGCTGAGGGGTAAAAGTGCATTGACAATATTATAAATGGAATTAAAAGAAAAACTTCCTGTTTTCACACTGTTGATGCCTACTCTAATATCCTCAATTTAAGATACAGGCAAGGGTATTTTAAGCAAACTGGCTTGAAAAAAAACGATGAAAAGCATGACAATGGTAGTTCTTTCTTGACTTTGCAAAATTAGCTGTCTATTCTTCCATTAGCACCTGATTTTAAGAGGAGAATGCATACATAGATCCAAGCAATTATGAAAGATTAGATTAATATGCACAGAATGAAACCTTCAAGGGTTCTTTTGCATTTGCAAAGTTACTAGCTGTTTTTTCCATTAGCAAATGCTTTTAATTGGAGACAAGGAGTCTATGTGCAATCAATCAATCAAGAACGGTCTAAGCAGTGTATTCTGAGTGAAATATGCAACAGACACTATAATCAATTTTAAACTCTAATTGGCTAGCAGTTCAGTAAAAATAAATGAAGTTTGAAACTGTAGCTCATAAACAATTATACAACTAGTTGCCTCCCACGGAGCCTTAACAATTTAATCCATTAAATATAACAGTGCACAATGTATTTATTTATGAGTAACCAGTGTACTTTTCTATTAGGGCTAAAAGTTAAAGTATACTGAAAGGATGCATGCTCTTATTTATGTCTGGGAAGGAAAGACAGACAAGACAAGAACAGGTAGAAATCTGTGTAACTAGACTCCCTCAAGTGATTGGTTAACCCAAGCTTTAGAAAAAGTAATGCCTGTGGGTGCTGCCATTGCTTTATGGCATCTGCTCCTACCTGGAGGGTTAAACTCCTTTCTTGGAAAGGTACACAGTTTTGTGCATTTGATGTGATTTAAAATGGGTTGGGAGTATGAAAACATATTTATTTATTTATTTTGTTTCATCAATCTTTTTACTGAAGCATAACATCTGGCAAAGCAATATGAAATGGGTTCAAATAGAGATGACAAGAAAGAAGTAAATATAAGATCAACCTGCTAAACATTAGTGTCGCCATGTAAGCAGCAAATTAACATATATATTCAAAAGAAATATATTAAAATGAGTTGTCATGTATAATATGTGGGAGTGATAGCTTTTTATGATAATGGCTGCTTTGTCAATATTTACATGGAATATAAATGGAACTGCAGGAATAGACAAAAGCATAGAGTACTGAATTACATTAAGAAGCATGGGATGTAAATGGCAATGTTACAGGAAATGCACTTGGATAGACATTGGCATGTAAATCAGAAAAGAATAGGGATTTCAGGAGGACAAAGTACTAGGAACAAAGGAAAAAGGAAGCAGTAATGCTGATTGCAAGAGTGGCTCCAATACTGATAGAAGTGAGGAAAAAACAAAGGTAGATTTGTGGTAGTTACAGGTTACTGATAGGAGAGAAGGATTTCACTGCCGTGTACTTACAATTCACTTAAAACTAGCATTATGGAGCTTTAATTCTATGAGAAAGTAAATTTCAGCAGGAATTACTACTTATGAGTGAAGACTGGAACCTGATCTGGAATATTGCAGATATATAGGGAAGCCTAAAAATTAAAATATAACAAAAGACAGTAATGTTCTGAATGTAAATAAAAGAATACTTGGTATGGAATATGTGAATTTAGTAGTAGGAGTTCAGACAGAGTACACATAAAAATAACCACATTTATGAAAATTTGTATTTAGCAGAGGAAGGGGAAAACAAGAAAAATGGAATATTTATGAAAGACATAATTATGCCAAAGTTAGAGGAAGAAGAAGCTCAACAATTAATAACTAAGAGAGAAACAAATGAAATAAAACCAGTGATATGTATAATCAATCAATAGGCATGTTTCCAGGAACAGCCAGTATTCCTCTGGGAATCTGGAAGTTAGGAGAAGATCTGGAAAGTTTTGTTTAAATTAATTGTATGCACTTACCATACTGCTCGATCTTTTTTGTCCCTATCCATCCATCAATCTTGACAGCACTGTTATCCATCTCAAGGTAGATCTGAGTCAGCAATAACTTCAGAACTTCTCCAGCGCTTCTCTGATACAATGCCCTGAACTAGCAGCATTGCTTCAGATAGAGTTTGCAGTAAGACAATTAGGAAACCCCCTGGAAAGGGAAGCCCAAAAGTAAACAGGTGTGTGTGTGTGTGTGTGTGTGTGTGTGTGTGTGTGTGTGTGTGTGTGTGTGTGTGTGCGTGTGTGCGTGCGTGCGTGCGTGTGTGTGTGTGTGTGTAGATAACATTCCTGGTGTATTTTTTGGGTTAATGTTCATGGTATATTTTTTGGGTTATAAGTACATACCTTTCAAATTCTATGGTGTCCCCTTTGTCCTTCTTGGCAGCTAGGACAGGACTGTCAAATACTAAAATTCCAGTGCAGTATCATGACAGGATACCCTTGAGTACGGTGGAACCAAAGGTTGCTCTGGACCTGGAATAGGCATCCAGTTTGTAAAGCTTGATAAATGTGTGCATGTTAAACTAAGTTGTTCCAGCACAGATATAATCCAAAAGTCTCTCACTCTTTCGGCTTTTCCCAGTTAGGGGTCGCCACAGCGGAACTCTGGTCCGCTCATGATTGGCAATGGGTTTTACAGTGCCGAGTTGCCATCCCGATGCCCAACCTTCAATGAAGGCATGCCCATTCACGCCCGCACCTACCTGCATATCTTTACCATCACTCGACCGTGGGGAGGACATGCAGACTCCGCAAGAAAGGAGCTCCGGCCAAGAATCGAACGGGAGAACCTCTTGATGTGAGGCAACAATGCTAACCGCTGCACCACCTAAATATCTGAAAAAGAATGTGCTCTTGGTTAGCATTGTTGCCTCACAGCAAGAGAATCAAAAGGGAGAACCTCTTGCTGTGAGGCGACAATGCTAACTGCTGCACCACCTAAATATCTGAAAAAGAATGTGCTCTTGGTTTGGTTGAGAGAAGTAATCCATTTTTAACTAAAAATAAAGAAAATATAATCTGAGAGCCATCTGGACAAACAAGGCTTTCAGACTATTGATAAGATACAAGCAGTGAAAATGTTTTGGATCTCAATTTGGTTTTAGAATAAAATACAAGTAGATAAGCATCGTTCTGTAAAGAATTTCTGTGATGCAAGTAAAATCGGAGTTGACGGTGCACATTTAAGTATGCAAGGTATTTTCACCTTTGTTTGAAAAATTAGGGGGTAAAATGTGCAGATGTATAACTTTGTTCAAGCCTGACTTTGTAGCTACATTAGTCACAAATCAAGGATTAAGTCTGATTGAGGCTATCTTTGTGGAATAACAAATAAATGACAGCAGAACAAGACCTGAATTTCAGAAATTCATCTAGCTGTGGTTATAGCCACTAAATACAATGTTCTCCAAGAAAGAAACTTTAATTTCATAATAGATGCATGTTAAAGAGAGGCTGTGTGAGAGCTGGAAACATCAAGGTAATATCCTAGTAGATTTGGATCTTTGATAGGAGGTCTCAAAAGTTGACAGGAGGTCTCAAAAGAAAGGTGCCCTTTAGAAAGGTTTTAAAAACTTTCAGAGATACTATAAATTAATTGTTTGCTCCAGTGTGAAAATTGGAAATAGATGCTAACTGAATTTTAATAGTACAATAGTTGGCAAAAGATTGCTAAACAGACCTGCCAGTAAGTTCAAATTGGAAGAGGACAAAAAGGGGTTTGAGACTTATTCAGTACCTTATTGATATGTCAGAAATTTTATGAAAATTTGTATAAAGCAGAGGAATGCAGAAACTAATAAAGAGCACAAATGGAAATACTTATGGAAGACTTTATGCCAAAGCTGGAGGAAGATGAAGCGCAACAACTAATAGTTAATAGAGGAGGGGACGGGATGATATATAATCAATTGGTAGGGAAGTCTCCAAGAAGAGATGATATTCCTGCAGAAGTCTGGAAGTTAGGAGGGAAGGAAGTGATAAACATCTTTAAGATGTTCCTTTGTAGTATTTTTAAAAGGAGGGGAAGCACCCACATCTTGGAAGAAAGCTGTGGTGACTGTTATTAGTCCAAGACCCAGGCCAAGCTTCATATAGAACAACTTCAGTTTTAAGCTGTGATTAAACTGTTTATGGCTGTACTAGCTAAAACAGTGGCAAAGGTGTTGCCAAAATTGACAGATATGGATCAGTGTGTCTTTTTGTGGAGGGGACAACATTAATAGAACAAAGATGATTCAGAGGGAAGCAGAGTGTAAGAATATACCACTGTTGTTGGTGGGTCTTGATGCAGAGAAAGCATTCAACAGAGTAAGCTGGGATTTTATGAGTAGGACAATGGAAACATTTGCAATCCCTGATAAAATATTAAGATTAATTAGGAGGATATATGAAGGATCAGAGGCAATAATTAATGTGGGAGAGTTCCTCTATGATAAGTTGTGTTTGAACAGAGGAACAAGGTAGGGCTGTCCTCTTCTCCCTTAGCTATTTGCTTTATATTTAGAGCCACTGGCAAAGAAAATAAGGGACTCAGAAATTCAAGGATATAACACGTATAGTAATCATGAAAAGCTGTCTATATTTGCAGATATTATTTTACATTTGATAAATACAGTAATGGACATTTAATTGTTATGGAACTTTCTGAGACAGTTTCAAACCTTTTTATGATATAATATTAATGAAGATAAAACAAAGGCTATAGCCATAAATTATATATCCACACACGGATTGGTTCAGCAACACCCATATTTGCAGGGACATGATAAGATGAAGTATTTACAAGTATTGATTAAAAGGACTTCTTTTATGGCAGCTAAGGTTATGTAGATGCCAAACAAAAGATAATATAAAAACTGGGAAATTGGAAGTGCTTGCTTATTGATATGGATAATAAGATTTAAGCAGTGTAAATATTTTTAGTCTCTTTAATTTTATATACAGGTCAGGCATATGGTGATAAACCAGAGGTGAAGTTATGGATAACAATTAATAAAGAGTTAAAGGAATTTATCTGTGAGGGGAAGGGGGAAAGAGTTAAATGGGATAAGTTGATCTTCCCAAAAGAAAAAGGTGGTTTAGGATTACCTGATTTGAAGAGATATTTTAGAACTACATAGTAGGTTATAATTCAATGTGGAAAGGGATGATGATGAAGCGGGGAGGGGAGGTCAGGAAATGAGAGAGTGGGATTTGGGAAGCAGATGGTTGAGGTGAACAACAACAACAACCATACAGATTATTACATTCATAAAGGTAAAGACCACATTCTAAGAACTAAGCCGAGAAAGGAATTTTTTTTCCAGTAAGGATGACTGTAAGTAGGAGTACAAAAAATAGCAACATGGGGATGGAATTTACTGGAGAAAACTGACAAAGAAACCAAGGTATTGTGAGCAAATATCTAGAGAGGAAGAGGTAATAAAGTGGGAAGACGCCAAGAAAAAAGCTGGACTTCAGGCTAGAGACTACCTTCCCTACCAGGGATTGATATCAGAGTATAGGCTAAGAGACTAAGAGAAATGGATAGGAGAGACCTACATGAAAGATCGGGTCTGGTATAGTTTTCAGCTGAATCTTGAACAGAAGCTGCTGTGAAAAAAGGGGGTATTAGTAGGACATATAAAATACTACATGATAACTATAAGAATCGATCAGTGGAGGTCAGAAAACATTGAGAAGCAAGACTGGAAAAGCAATTTACAAGGGAACAATGGGAGGACATATTTATTGCTCTCAAGTAAACAACAAAATCCAGGTGGTTTAGTACTTTTGTTTGGAAGTGTTTGCTTAGGTATTTTATACCCCAAGCAGACTTCAAAGAATTTTAATTCAAGCAGACAGCAAATGTTGGAGGCGTGATGGGGATGAAAGAGGTAACGGGAAGCATGCTGTTTGGGAATGTTATGAGATGGCAGTTTTTAAAAATTCCCTACAGAATACTCGTCAGAAATATTGAGGGACCAAATGGCTGTCTCAAAGGAAATTATTCTTCTGAGATAGAATACAGGATCTGAAGTGCATACACATAGTAAGATCTTATATGTTTAATTCTATTGTCTGACAAAAAAGCAACTACTAGAAAATGGAAATCAAAATCTAAACCAACTGTATATGAATTATTGAATATTGCAAGATAGTTACGTAGAAATAAATGAAATTTGTGGAAACAATACATGGAAAATGACATTCAAGAGAAGGAGTGAGGTTTAAGGGGACACAGGAATTGAGTAATTTATGTAATGTTGGACTTAATGAGGCCTGTTATAAAGAAATAAAAAGGTTACGTACTTACCATAATATTCCATCTGTGTTGACCGTTTTCATTCTTCCTCAGCTGCTGGGTTCGGATCCAATCCTCGGTAGCTTGTGGCCACCAAAAAGCTCTCAAGCTCCTCCCTTACCCATATTGCAACAACCCCTAACATACCCCAGATCGTGTTTGCTGTTCTAACTAAAGTAGGATGTACTAATATATATTCCCTACAGAAAAAACTATATCTGGAGCTCAATATCAGGGACAGTAGTGCCCTTATATGCTCTCCTTTTTCCAGAAATCAACTGTGAAAAAGGTTGGTGAGTGGGAAGTTGAGGAAAAATGATAATGGACAACACAGATAGAACATTATTGTAAGTACATAACTTTTTTCATCTGATGTCAATTTGCATTCTATCCTCAAATGTTGGGATACAGTCCCCAGCTACCTAAATTCCCAGGTGGACTCTAAGGAAGGATATTCCTGAGCACAGTTGAGCCAAAGGCTACTCTTCCCCTCAAGACCAGATCCAGTTTGTAATGAGTAATAAAAGTATGAGGACTGTCCCAAGTTGCAGCTGCACATATGTTGTCCATGGACGCTCTAGACAGAAACACTGAAGAAGTTGCCATAGACCTAGTTGAATGGGCTGTTAAAGGTCTTGGTAAGGACAGGCTCAATTTGTTGTAGATAAATGATACGCAATCCGTCATCCATCTCTCTAAAGTTACCTTTGCAAGTGATTTGCCCAATTTAAAATCCACAAAGGAAACAAATAATTGCTTTGCCTTCCTAATTTCTTTTGTTCTATGTAAGTAAAAATGTAATTGTCTGTGGACATCCAAATAATGCAACATATACTCACCTTTGTTTGTAAATTTAGGAAAGAAGACTGGCAGATTAATGGACTGGTTAATATTGGATTCTGACACCACCTTAGGAAGAAAAGAAGGGTTGGTAAGTAATGATACTCTATCTTTATGAAAAATCAAGTAAGGAGCTTTAGAGGACAATGCTCGGAGTTCTAAAATTCTTCTAGCAGAGGTAATGGCCACTAGAGTAACAGTTTTCCATGTCAGGAATTTAAAATCACATTTTGCTGCTGGTTCAAAGGGGAATGAGTTAAGGTCTGCAGTACCAGATTTAAATCCCATGGAGGAGTAGGATCTTTATAGGGAGGTCTTAGTAGAAGAGTGCCTCTTAAAAAAGCATTACAAAGCCTAGATGAAGCCAAAGAAGAATTATCAAACCCAATATGAAAACTGGAAATTGCCGATAAATGAGCTCCAACTACTGAGGAGCTAGCTCCATCATTAAAAATCATTGTCAAAAACTCAAGAACACTTTAGATGGGAGTTGAGAATGAGTCAGTGAGTTTCTGATGTGCTCAAAAATCAAATATTTTAAATTTACTACTGTAAAGTTTTCTTGTAGAAGTCTTATGAGAAGATAAAAGAATATGATGGACAGGGGAAGAGAGCATTGATTGTATAGCTATTAATGGAACTGGAGAAACTACTCTGTTACCTTAAAGTTTGAGATATCTGGGTGAATCATGCCTGTCGGGTGGGATAGGAGGTCTGGAATCAGATCCAGAATCCAAGGTGGGTAAAGGAGATGAGGCCAAAGGATGGTTCCAAAGGAAGGTGAACCAAATGTGTTAAGGCCAGTAAGGTGCAATGAGCATGCATTTGCTCTTCAACCAGGCAGCTTTCTGCAGAAATTTTGGAATTAGCTGAATTGGTGGGTAAGCATACAGGAGATGGAGGGGGGCAATAGTGAAGTACAGCATCCCATTCTCCCAGTGGAGGAATCAGAGCAAAGAAGCTGTTGCATATCTCTCAATCTGTTACCACAAAAAATCTGGACAACGAAATAATGGGCATACAAAACCCCAAAAATAGGGACAATTTTCAAATACTGCTCTTACAAACATAGCAAGTTGCTGGAATAAAAGATATTGTGTTAACCATGCATTTTCTGATGGATACGAAGTCTGAAACTCAAATGCCTGTCATTATTTAGTGAATGTGATCCTTACTGATTTGCCACAAAAATCCAGAAAAAGCACAATTTTTTTTAGGAACAGACCCAAGATATGAGGCAAAAATCGGGACAGTCTGAGAAAATCTGGACAGTTGAGAGGTATGAGCTGCTGCACTTGTTTAGGAGAGAGAGAAGCAAAAAGATCACAGCAAAGCTGGCCTCACTGATGGGAAATCATTTCTGTCACTTTCCTGTTGACAGACCACGTGTGATGTAGTAGAATGGACCTGCTCAATTTATCTGCTATCATGGTGGACTTCCCCTGAATGTGCATTGCTATCAGAAAGCCCTGAGCAGCATCCTACTGTCGTCCAGAATGATACCGCAGTACAAGCAGAAAATTATTAACTTCAACAACTGGCTACGTTTTTGGTGTCATTCTAAGGGGATCCAGTATTTGCTTGGGATGACGTGATTGACAGACTTCGATGCTTTGCCAGAGATGGCCTGCATCTGTCACCCCTGGGTTTCTGGATATCGGCCAAGGCTCTTGCCACCCCTATAGTGCCTTTTTAGGCGATGTTCCAAAGATTAAATTACCACTGTAACAGTTATAAATAAATGCATTATGAGGGTCATGCTGCTCAGCGCTAGAAGTCTATATCTCAAGATGCACTTGGTCGAAGCACTCCTAAAAATGGAGAACATCGACATTTGTGCTGTAACGGAGACCTGGTTTAAAGCAGCAGAAGGCATCCTGGCACTACCAGGCTATAACTCATTCCACACCTTTCAGCCTCAGAACATGGACTGAAGCTCCAAAGGCGGTGGTGTCTCCATATTCATAAAGGATATGCACTCCTCCAGACTAGTAGCCCAGCATAATGCATCTGAGATACTTCAGGTACAACTAACATCGGGTAAGATGGAGATTTAGGTTGTAGCCTGCTATAGACCCCCAACCATGTCCCAAGACTCTCACTCCACATTCCTAAGCACTCTGGAAAATATTAGGGTCCAACCCAACAGTCTCATACTAGGTGACTTCAACCACCCCTCCATCAACTGGGAAAACTACTCATGCACCAATACACTGGCCCAGTGCTTCCTGGAATTCATCAATTCCAATGCCCTGGACCAGCTCATTCTTACCCTCACTAGAGGAAGGAACATCTTTGACCTGGTTATTGCTAACATGGGCAACCGTTGCTCTACACCAATAGTCAATTCCTCCCTGGTTAGATCCGACCACAAACTAATCACCATGGAAATCCACATCACACCCACATCACCCACATGAAAAACTTCTCCAAAGCTGACTTTTGGCTCCTAAAAACAGAGCTGGCTAACTTCATGGCACCCATGTCAATGGAAAATAGATGCATGACCACTGAATCATACACTGATGTACTGTACGAACACGTACATAAATGCATGGAACTAGCCATACCCAACAGAACCAAGACAGTCTCCTCCAAAAAAAGGAAGCCAATCTGGTGGTCCCTGCCATTAATAAACTCTACAACAAAAGGAAGAAACTGTTGCAGAAAAGGGTGAAGTCTCAAGACTGGAAAAACTCCCTTATTAGCCTCAACAAAAAGTTGAGATCCCTCATCAAAACCTCTACAGCCAGCTATGAAGGCAGAATTGCGGCAGACATTAAAAACAAGCACAAAGCCTTCCATAGTTATATCAAGAATCTCCATGGCAATACCCAGGTTTGCTCTGAGTTACTACACAATGGTATCTCCTATACTGAGCCACCAGATATTACCAACATACTGGCAGACAGATTCAGTGCCAACTTTACCCCCCCCCCCCAAAGGACCAATCACAATACCAGAGGAATGCCAGGCACCCAGCATTACTGCAGCACAGGTTAACGCTGCATTGTCCAAGGCCAAGAATACAGCTTCTATGGGACGCGACAATATCCCTGGATGTGTTCTACATGAACTACAAAGTCTACTGGCACCACATCTGTGTGACTGTTCAATCACATCCTCACCTTAGGCTTTATCCCTACCAAATGGCGCACTGCTACAGTCATCCTTCTCCATAAAGGGGGATCGACTACAGACCCTGGGAATTATCGCCCCATTAGCCTGACGAGTTTGATATGTAAGGCTATGGCCTGCATCATCATGGACCTAATTAACAAGGATATAGGGAATCTCCAAACTCTAGATCCCACACAATTTGGTTTTGTGAAAGGTAGATCATGCCTGCTCAACCTGGTTGACTTCTATGAGTCATTCACCAGAACTGTGGATGAGAGCAAAGCAGTTCAAACAGACTAACTTGATCTGGCCAAGGCCTGTGATACCATTCCCCACTCAGGAATTATTGATAAACTCACCAAACTAGGCATCAACCCCTTTATAACTAGGTGGGTTGCAAATTGGCTCACAGATAGAACCCACAGTGTGAAAGTAGTAGACTCCAAGTCAGACTGCTGACCAGTCACGAGTGGAGTGCCACAGGGATTGGTCCTGGGTCCTCTCCTGTTTGGCATCTAGTTTTCAGAAGCCAATACGGAGGGACTCTGGCTGACCAAATTCGCAGACGACTGCAAGCTCGGAGCCATTATTAACTCCCCAAGTGATGTAGACATCCTACTTAAAGGCCTCACTGAGACCAATGACTGGTGTCAAAACTATGGCCTTAAGCTTAATGCCAAAAAAATGCGTCATCATCCCCTTTGGGAAAAACACTTTTCCCACTAATTACCACATCGATGGGAGCTCACTGAAGGCATTATAAGAGATCTGGGGACACAGGTTGACAGTAACCTCTCCTTCTACCACCACACTGCCACTGTGGTCAGAAAGTCCTTCTATGTGGCACATCTCATTACCAAGGGTGTTGCATCCAGGAAGAAAGAGGTCATCATCTCTCTCTACTCTTCCCTCATTAGGCCAGTCATAGAGTATAATGGCCGATTTGGCATGTATCTCACCAGACCACAAAAGTACCTCACGAAGAGCATCCTAGGCCTTAAACACATGTCCTACACAGACAGACTCAAAAAAACTCCAGCTATTCTCTGTCTCATATTGTCTACTAAGAGGTAAACTCTGCTTGACTTACAAAGCCATGTCTGACCCAGCTCTGTTAGAAATGCTGCATCTAAAGAAATCCCAATCGCTCAACACCACATGCTCCAGAGATCTCAACCTCATTACCACACTCAACAGAACATGCTGGAGGGACAGGTTCATAACATAGAGACTGCCCATGCTCTGGAATAGACTTCTCATACACATCAAGCAGAGCACGTCACTGGCCCTCTTCAAGAGAAATCTTGATGAGTGGATGGAAAATAGAAAGTTCACCCTGGGGATCACTCCAGTGGCTCTACCTGATAGAGGCACTGGGAACTAACATTGGGCGGCACGATGCCAGGGCACTTCTATGGGCTAGGCTTGTAAAGGCTCCAGGGCCATTAGCCTAGTACACACCTATTAACCTATGAAGAGATTGCCAATTGCCACACTCTGAGGGCTTCTTAACACAAGGGGTAAGACTTGGTTCCCCTTGTTTGTTTATGTACCAGACTACTGACATACTGTCTGTCTGTACTGCAACTCTCTCAAAAGGGAGAGAGTTTTAGAAGTCCTGCAAGATTAAGAACACCGCTCTCATTTCCAGGAGATTGATATGTGTATTGGCCTCTTTAGGGGACCAAGTGCCTTGGACTGTCTTCACAAGGAAGTGCCCCCAATCTGGGAAGTGTCCATGGTCACTATAACCTTGAGCTGAGGGAAAATGAAAGGATGGCCTTGTAGAAACTTGATCTGATTGAATCTACCACCAAAGCTCTCTCTTGCATGCCTGAGTGATTCTTATTTGGGCTGATGTGTTAATAAAGAAATAACCATTGTGTTGCTAACATCCATTGAAGAATTCTTATATGAAATTTTGCTAAGGAACCAAAATTATGGCTGCTGACATTGACCCCAAAGCTTGAAGAATCAAACTGGCTGAAATTGAGGTACTGTGAATTATTTTTCTGACCAGGAATCTGATAGTTTGCACTCTTGAGAGAGGAAGAGAAGCTGAATGAAACCATGTTGAAAACCACTCCTATGAATTCCAATGTTTGAGACAGTTTTAACTGGGATTGTTGTAATTTATGGTTATCCCCAGATGGGAGCAAGTCTGGAGTACCTGATCTCTTGCTCTTATTAGTAGAGTGTGTGTGTGTGTGTGTGTGTGTGTGTGTGTGTGTGTGTGTGTGTGTGTGTGTGTGTGTGTGTGTGTGTGTGTGTGTGTGTGTGTGTGTGTGTGTGTGTGTGTGTGTGTGTGTGTGTGTGTAGGGGGGGTAATCAGCCAGTCATCCAAGTATGGAAACACTCAGAATCCCTGCAGTCTCAAGTGAGCTGCTACCACTGCCATGCATTTGGTGAACACAAAGGGAGATGCTCTGAACTGGTAGTTACTGGCTCTCAGCCAGAAGTGTAAATACCTTCTGGATTGTCTGTTCATTTTATGTGATAGTATGCATCCAGAAAGTCTATCAAGCACATTCAGTTGTCCTTGCCAAAAAAAGGCAGAATGAACTGAACTGTAACTATCCAAAACTTTGTGTATTAAACTGCTTTTTCAATTTTAATAATAAAGATGACGAACCCAGTCAGAAGGCTAAAACACAGTCTGAATGGCTTCGTCATCTTTATTATTAGAATTGTTTCGCAGCCTGGATACTTGTGGATTTATTTTGGTTACTGCTTTTTCAATTTGCTGAGATCCAAAACTGATTTCCAGTCCCCTGTTTTCTTTGGCACTAAAAGTAATCTTGAGTAAGTTCCATAGTCTATCTGGTCTGGTGGGACCTCTTGGATTAATTTTTTTTTTAGCAGCCTTTATATTTCTAGTGCTGCTACTCTCCTCTGACTGGGTGGAAAATCAGGGAATTTTGTATACAGGTGGAGGTGGCAGGGAAAAGGGAATTATATAACCCCTAGAAATAATCCTCCACACCCATGTATAGGTTCATAGGTTCATAGGTTCATACTAGGCTATCTGCCCAAGGGCATTTATAAGCCTAGCCCATAGTTATGTGGCTTTCGCCACCCCTTTAGTTTGAATAAAAACTATGCCTATCATTTTGCTGTGCCTCTGTCAAGCAGTGACGCTGAAGTAATCCCTGGGGTATATCTGCAATCTCCCATCCATTGGTCAAGATTCCTCTTGAACAAGACCAGAGAGGTGCTCTGCCTCACATGTACCGGGATTTTGTTCCACAGCATAGGAGTCTCTGGGTGATGAATCTGTCCCTCCAGCACGTTCTATTTATAACCGTGTCAAGGTTTAAGTCTCCGCCCTTGTGGTTCTGAGGGATCTAGATTTTTGAGGTGAAGCATATTCATCAAATCTGGGTTTGACATGGCCTTATATGTCAGGCACAGGTCACCTCTGAGCAAGCGGTATGAGACTGAATAGAGCTGGAGTTCTTTCAGTCGGGCAGCATAAGACATATTTTTGAGACCCTTTATCCTTTTGGTGAGGAACTTTTGGGGCCTTTCAAGCTGCAGCAGGTGTCTGGTCAGATACATTCGAACGGGCATTGTACTCAATCATAGGTCTAATAAGTGATGAGTACAGGGGACGATGACCTCCCTTGATCTAGATGTGAATCCCTTCATGATCAGGTGGGTGATATAGAAGGTTTTCCTAACTACTTTAGCAACATGAGTGTCAAACGAAGGCTACTGTCAACCTGGGTCCCCAGATCTCTGATGACTTTTTCTGTGCTCAGTGGATTGCCACCTATATGGTAGCTAGGGTAGCCTTGTTTTTCCCAAAGGGTATGACTATGCATTTTTAGGCGTTTAACTTCAGGCCATGGCTCTGGCACCAGTTATCCAATTCTGTGAGGCCCTTCTGGAGGATATCTGTGTCAGATGTGTTTTCGACTATGGCCCAGTTTGCAGTCATCTGCAAACTTTGTCAGCCATAACCCTCCTGTGTTTGCTTGTACTTCAGAAAAGTAGATGCCGAACAAGAGTGGACCCAGGACTGAGCCCTGTGGGACACCACTTGTGACAGGCTTTGAGTCTGACATGGCTCCAGCAACTCTGACCCTGTGGGTTCTGTCACTTAGCCAGTTTGCAACCCATCTTGTGATGTATGGGTTTACATTCAAGCTGATGAGTTTTTCGATGATACCTGAGTGGGGTATTGTGTCGAAGGCCTTTGCCAGGTCGAGGTAGGCTGTATGGACTGCCTTTCCTCATCAATGGCCTTGGTGACTGTCTCGAAAAAGTCAACCAAGTTTAAGAGGCAGGATCTGCCTTTGACAAAGCCAAACTGAGTTGGATCCAAAGTCTGCAAGTTCCCTATGTCTTTATTTATGAGTTCCATTATGATCCTCTCCATGGCTTTGCAGATAAGGCTTGTCAAGCTAATGGGGCGGTAATTTCCAGGGTCTGTGGAGGCACCGCCCTTATGAAGTGGGACCACAGTCGCCGCGCCACTCCTTGGGTACGTATCCTGAGGTGAGGCTAAGATTAAACAGCTGTCCTAACTGTGGGTTTAATTCCTCATTGAGTTCATGAAGCACACAGCCGGGACACCATCCGGTCCCATGGATGCTGTGTTTTTGCCTTAGTGAGGGCAGTTCTCACCTGGGCGTTGGAGATGTTTGGGGGCTACAATCCTCTGGAATAGATATCTCTCCTTTGGGGAGGGGAGAAGTTTGCACTGAACCTGTCAGCCAGTATGTTGGCAATGTGTGTAGGTTCAGTAATTTTCACATCATTTTGAACTAATTCTGAGCATATCTGGGAGTTTCCTCCTAGGTTTCTAACATAGCTAAAGAAGGCCTTATGATTCTCTTTAGAGTCCTTGGCGATTTTTCTCTCAAAATTTGCCTTGGATGATTTTATGAGAGCTCTTAGTTTTTACTTATAATGATCAAAGGTGTCTTACCTTTCAAGGATTTTGCTCTATCTTGTAGTAGCTTCCTCCTTTTGTTGTAGAGCTTGTTTATGGCTGGGGTCCACCAGACTGGACGCTTGCCTTTGGTACAGAGAGTCTTAGTTTTGTTTGGGATTGCCTGATCCATGCAGTCCTGTAGGTGCTGGTAGAAGGCATTTGTAAGTGATTCAGCGGTTTGAGTAATGTTTACCACTGGCTCAGGGGCCTTAAAGGAGACCACACTAGTTTTTAGAAGTGTGAAATCGGCTTTTGAGAAGTTTTTCACTGTGGTCTTTTTGTTTCAGGTGGGGGGGGGATGAGGACCTCCAGCGAGATTAGTTTATGATCTGATCTCACCAGTGAGGGGTATACTTCCGGTGTTGAACATTTTGATCCCATGTTCGTGATGATGAGATCAAGTATGTTTTCTCCTCTTGTGGGGATGGTGACTAGTTGTTCCATGGCATTTGAGTTTATGAACTCCAGGAATCTTTGGGTTAGAGTGTTCGGGCTTGAGTAGTGTTCCCAGTCTATATTAGGGTAGTTAAAGTCACCTAGTATGATGGTGTTTGGAGATACATTTATCCTCCAATGTTTTCAGGAAGGCCATGTGAGGTTCCTGAGTTTGAGAGGGTGGCCTGTAACATGCTACAAATTGCAGAGCAGTCTTGCCTATGGTTAATTGCACCTGGATGGTCTCCGATGCATCATGCGTTGCCACCAACCTTGAGGTGTGGGTGTCCTTTATGAATATGGACACCCCCCCTCCTTTCTTGGTGTTGTCCGGATTTTGGGGCCGGAACGCATGATATGAGGTGAAACCTGTTAGTGCTGGGGTGCTCTCAGGAGCCTTGAACCAGGTTTCTGTCACAGCACAGACATCGATGTTCTCCATATTGAGAAGGGCCTCGAGTGCGTGCATCTTGAGATTGAGACTTCTGGCATTGAGCAGCATTACCCTTAGTTTTTTTCCTTTTTGGTGTTCTAGGGTGGTAGGTTTAGAATTTGAGCCTTGCCTAAAATGTTATATCTAGCCAGGCTCTCTGGTGCAGGGATGAATGACCCCTGATTGTCTTCACAGGTGGACAATCAGTCTCCTTTCAGGAATGTTGGTAGGGTCTATCAGAGAAGGAATCTCTGGACCCCAGGTTCTGCAAGCCTCCTCTGTCACATGGGCATCATTGTCCATTTGAGATCCCCCCTCTGCCCCTGGGGGAACTATCTCCACATGGATCTTGGAAAGGACCACGGAACTCCTTGAACCACATTTTTTGATCTCCTTGTTGATTCCTAGAGAAGGATCTTTGAGGAGTCAAAAAAGTATGCCCACTGCAAAGACGTTTTTTCTATCTTTTTCACACCTGGAGTGTGTGTCTTTTACTTTAGGGCCAAACAGCGAACTGCTGTCAAAGTCTGCAGTGAAGAATGAGGATTTGAAGGGTTCCGCAAAATCACACCAGTGCATCCAGGCAGGTCTCTTAATGGAAATGTCTGATCCCACTGCCCTTAAGGCACCTTCAGCTGCATGCGAGATAAGCCTCATGGACGAATTAGAAATTGACTGTAGGGTAGCCAACTGACAGGCCACAGAATTCTAAGTCTCAGCAGTAGAGGTCCCAGAAATGGATTTTGACAGTTCCTTTATCAAGTCCCTTTGTAGTCTCGTAAAGTGTGCCAGGCAGTTCAGTGACATAAGGGCAAATGTTGCTGAAACATACACACACTTTCAAAATCTGTCCAATGCCCTAGACTCCCTGTTAGGCTGATGGACAGAGGAACTTTGCTCAGCAAATTCCATTTTTGTGGCTACCGCCATGAACATAGCATCTGCAGGCACTCCCTTGCTCCAGTATTCCCCACCTACAGGTGGAACCAGAATCCAATCTGGTCTTTGGGGACTGGCTCAAGTGAGTCACACTCCTTCCATGCCCACCTAGAGATCAAGTCAATGAGCTCATCAGCAGGTGGAGTAACCCAGGAGGTAGCTGGGCCAGCTCCAAAGGCTTCCAGGAATACTGATTCCACTAAGGAAGGGTTATTGGAGGACCAGCCACCCTTCTGCTTAAGGATCTCAAAAATGTCTTTGAATGAGATATCTCCAGGTGCTGATCTTGGGGACCATTATCCTTCATCGAAATCAGTACCCTCTGTGACTGACTCCTGAGGAGAATCCAAGTGCCTCCTCTTGCACTTCCTCTTCCTAGAGACTTCCATGGTGGGATGCTCCAGTGAAGTATCAGAAGAGATTGTAAAATCCTGCTGGGTAGCCTGGAGACTTTGAGCTGGCTGTTCCTGTGGTGTAGAAGGACTTGGTTCAAGGCTGAGACATCTGGGATCCAGAGGAAAGATCCAAGGAGGCTGGATCCATCTGCCCTGCTGGAGCAGAGAACACTATCTTCACTACCTCAAAGGCAAAATGCTCTGTAAAGAAGGAAGACAATGGAGTGAAGAAACCAGGCTTCTGGCCCATCAGTCCCTTTGCCCCAAAGGCAGGAGGAAGTCAGAGCTTAGCTGCCGAATTCCGAGGCCCTGAGGGGCAGACACAAACTTCAGAGTCAACTCTAGTGCCTTGGATTTGACAGTGGTGCTTCAACTCTGACAGTCATCCAGCTCTGAAGACATCTGAGCCAGTGCACTCAGAGATAGCTTCAGATCCGAACCAGATAGAGCCAGAAGGCTCAGATCCAGGGGCTCCAAAATAATAGGTCAGATCAGAGAAGCAGCTGAAATCAGTGGAGTGGTAGAAAGATGGGTTTCCAGACCCAAAGGGTAGAAGCCGGGAGAACTCCCATCTGTATTTGTACAGAAAGGAATCACCTCATCATTCTGTCCACCTCAGGTTCTGTCAGACTTCAAGAAGAATGAGAGGAAGCTAGGGATAGGGACTTAGAGTGCTGTTTTTCCAAAACGGGAGGAGGTACTCTGGAAGGTATGGGATCCATACTTGGAGAGTATCTGGTTCTAGGTAAAAATCTTGGATCCAAATTGCTTGGATCCGAGGAGGGTTTTGTCAAATCCAACAGCGGTTGAACCATAGCAGCCTTCAGATCCAGTTTATGCTTCTTTTTTTGCAGCTCCAAGGAAGATGGAGTTGAGGATCCAGAAGGATTAGGAAAGTTAGTGGAAGGCTCCTTTGATTTCAGTTTGGGGGATTGAGCCACAGCAATAGCTTCTGAGAAGGAAGTAGAAAGTGACTCCTTCAAAATAAGTTTATTTTTTCTGTCCACAATTGCATGTGGATTAAAGTTTTTGCAAATGGTACAATCAACCTGAAGGTGGTTCTGGCCCAAACAATACACACATAAAGTGTGAGTATCAGACAAAGACAACTTGTGCCCACACTTTTAGCACTTCTTAAAGCCCAAAGGGCATTTTCTGACATCTTTACCACACAATAACTACAAATTAAACAAAAAGAAAGAAAATTACTTTTTTTTTTTTTTACAAGGAAAAAAGATAGAAAGAAAGAGGTGTCAATGATAGTTTCAAGAAAGAACTACACAGAAAGTGTAAAAAGAAGAAAAATAGAAAATGAATAAAACCAGCCATGGAATTAAAAAAACTACATGTAGTGTAATGAAAGGGAGGATAAACTATTAATGAGTTTTGAAAAAGATAATATCAAAACACTTACCATTTTTTAAATAATTGCTTGAGAGCTCAAGATGACCACATCTAATCATGAAAGCGAAAAACGAGATCTGGGGTATGTTAGGGGTTGGTGTGTTACAGGTAAGAGAGGAGCTCAAGAACTTTTTGGTGGCCATGAGCTAAAGTAAAGGTTGAGTTGGATCTGAGGATTGGATATGAATCCAGCAGTTGAGGAAAGAATGAAAACTGACATCAGACATTTATTTAATGTATAACGTATGTAAATGAAAAAAAAAAAAACAGTTAATATGGTTCATTTTCCTTTCTTTAATCTATGAATGCGCCTATGTCTTATGTGATACTGTAATAAAGATGTTTAAAACAGAAAAAATAAAAGTTATGTACTCACCATCACCATACATCTGTGTTGTCCATTTTCATTCTTCCTCAATGAATGGGTCTCGGATCCGACCTTGGATCTGAATCAGCCACTATTCTTTAGATTTTTAGATCCAACTCTTCAGCTCCTCCATTTACCCATAATGCCCATAACTACTGCATTACCTCAGACTGAGTTTGCTGTTACTATATACCAATCTAAAACATAGATTATAATAAGAAAGAAAACAGTATAGGTACATAATAGAGGCTCACAAAATGATTGTGGTTCCTAACAAAAACTTCATCAGGTCACTCCCAAAGACATGGGTAGGGGAATGGAAGTTGAGGAACTTTTATATCTGCTGTTGTCATTTTCATTCCTTAATAAATCTAACAGAGTCCCCAGCTGCAATAACTTTGGGAGATGATACACAACTTGTAATGAGCAATAAAGATGTGAGCATTAGACTAAGTGGCAGCTGCACAAACATCATCATTGGAAGCTCTTGTTCAGAAAGCAGATGATCTAGCCATAGATCTAGTTGAATGCACATTTGGAGGTCTTGCCAAGGACAAACATCTTAAAGAGTAAAGATATGAAATATAATCTGTTATCCGTTTGATTAAGGTAACCTTGGACACTGGTCTTCCCAATTTGTTACTGGAAAGGGAAACAAAAAGTTGGTCAGTTTTTCTAAATTCCTTCGTTCTATGAAGATAAAAACAAAGCTGTCCATGTACATCAAAAAGGTGAAGCATGTACTTTCCTTTATTGTCAAAAATTGAAAGGAAGACTGGCAAATTGATAACTTGGTTGATGTTTATTTCAGAGGCTATTTTTGGTAGAAAGGAGGGGATAGTTCGCAAGATAACTCTGTCTTTATGGAAAATCAAATAAGGCAGTTTTGAAGAGAGTGCTTGGAGCTCAGAAACTTTTCTTGCAGAAGTAATAGCCACAAGAAGGACTGTTTTCCAAGAAAGAAATATGAGATCTGACTTAGCTGAGGGCTCAAACTGAGATTGGGCCATGCTTTATAATGCTTTACTTAATATGGATGAAGCTAGAGAGGAAGCATTATTTCCTGTGTGGTAGTTAGAGATGTCTGCTAGCTGGACTTTGATGGAGGAGAAACTAGCACCACCTTGGAAAATTGAAGAAATAAAATCTAAAACAGCAGGAATTGGAGCAATGAAGGGATCCAACTCTCTCTGTTGTGCCCAAAAAGGAAAATCTCTTCCATTTACTCTTATAAATTTTCCTTGTAAAAGATTTGTGTGATGAAAATAAGATCTGTCTAACAGGAGAGGAAAGCCTGGAATGTCTAGTCACCATTGGAATTAGAGAAACCATGCCATCTGAGGTCTGGAATATCTGGGTGAATCATCCCTGATGAATGCAATGGTAGATCTGGACTGGGGTTCAGTGTCCAAGGGAGACATACTAGTTGAGACCATAGGAAGGGGGACCAAACTTGCAGAGGCCAAAAGGGGGCAATGAGGATTACCTTGCTCTAAAACCAGTGTGCTTTCTGAAGAAATTTGGGGATTAGAAGTAGGGGCAGTTAAGCATACAGGAGACCAGAGGGCCAAGAGTGAGCTAGAGCATCTCTTAGTGACTCTCCCTGAGAGGGGATTAGGGCAAAGAACCTGATGCCCTTGTTGTTGAGGGGAGAGGCAAACAGATTGCAGCAATATCAACTCCACTGGCGGAAGGTCATTTCTGCCACTGCATGGTTGAGAGGCTGGTCATGAGGCATCAGGGTAGTCCTGCTGAGCTTGTCAGCTAGAACACTGTATTTCTCTGGTATGTGCATTGTGACAAGAAACTGGTTAGAAGAGATTCCCCACTGCCAGACTCTCATTGCTTCTTGGCAAAGGTGGTAAGATCTAGTTCCCCCCTGTTTGCTGATGTACACTACCACTGACATACTGTCTGTTTGGATAGCAACTGGACCTAGAGGAAGAGAGTTCTGAAAACCTGCAATGCTAAGAGGATTTTTCTCATCTCTAACACATGTGCCTTGAACAGTCCATCCCAGGAAACTACCTAGGAACCTATGAACCAAACCTCAATTGAGAGACATCCATGGTCAATGTGGCCTTTGGAAGAGGAAGAATAAAGGGATGTCCCTGACAAACTTCATCAGACTAAATCCACCAGAGTAGGGAGTGTCTGCACACTCATGATAGTTTTATAGGATGTTTCAAAGGTTGTTGAAGGATGGACTATTATATTGCTAGAGTCCACCGGAGTTTGCATGTGAGGACGAGTGTTAAGTATCACAGTGATCACTGTAGGCATCGAACCTAAAACTTGAAGAACCAATTTTGCTGGAAGAGAGGTGGTGTGACAGAATTTGACTGACATGCAATCTCAAGGTATGAATCCTGCTTTGTGGTAAAACAGCAAGTCAACTGACTGTGTCTGTGCAAGCCCCTATAAGCTCCAAGACTCGAACTGGTTGAAGATGGGACTTGGGAAGATTGACTGTGTTCCCCAGGAGCTGACACAATTGGAATAAGTAATCCCTTGGAGATGTCTGGTTAGTGAAGTGAGAAGCCAGTCATCCAGATAAGGAAACACTCTGAATCCATGCAGTTGAGATGAGCTGCTACCACTGCCATGCATATGGTGAACATCCTGGGGGCTGTTTTGAGACCAGAGGGCAGGTCTCTGAACTGGTAATGACTGGCTCCCAACTGAAAGGGCAAGTATCTTCAAGAGCTCCTTTTCATTTTGATGTGATAGTATTAGTTCTGAAGATCTATGGAGCATATGCACTTGTCTGGCAGAAGAGATAGAATGGTCTGAAGCATGACCAACTGGAACTTGGAGTTCTTTACAAACTGATTTAGGTAACTGAGATCCAAAATAGCTCTCAGGTCCACTGTTTTCTTTGGCACTAAAAAGAAACTTGAGTAAATTCTGGATCATCTTTGGTCTGGTGGGACCTCCTGGATGACTCTTTTGTCTAGCAGCTTTTGAACTTCTACAGCTGATACTACGACTAACTGGGTGGAACACTGGGGAGATGTTTTCTTTTTTGCGAGAGAATTTGTAAAAAGGGAATGAAATATCCTATGGATATGATCTTTTCCACCCAATAATCTCTTGTGATGGCTGTCCAGGCATCTGGGTGCAAACACAAGCACCCCCAACTGCCTCCAGAAAAGAAGAGTCGGGCAAGCTTTCAGGAATGCTGAAAGGTCTATCCAAGGAGGAGTCTTGGAACCTTGATTCTGCAGACCCCCCCTCTGCTGTGTAGTCAGTGTCTTTTGTTATTTCCCCCTCTGCCTCTGGGAGAAAAATCCCCCATGTGAGTCTTGAAAAGGTCCTTGAGACTTTCAGAATGATATCTTCTTAACACCACATTGATTCTTGGAAAAAGGTCTCTGCAGGGTAGAAAAATGGATCCCCATGGCAGACAAGATCCTTCCATCTTGCTCACTGTGGTAAACAGGTAAGATCCATCAAAGGGAGCATTGATGAATGAAGACTTAAAGGGCTCCACAAAATCATACAATTGCATCTAGGCATATCTCCCGATGCCTGACCCTGCAGCCCATGAGTAACCCTCAGCTGCATGACACATTAGCCTCACAGACATATTCAATACTGATTGTAGGGTTGCCAGTTGTGAGGAATAAGCCTTCTCTTCCTCTGCTGATATGGACCCAGGGATAGACTTTGAGAGTTCCTTAATTACTTCCCTCTGTAACCAAGTAAAGTGTGCCAAATAAATAAGAAACTGTAAGGCAAAGGTTGCTTTCCATATCTGTCCAACACCCTAGACTCTCTGTTAGGGGAAAGGACAGTGGAGCTCTGTTCAGCCAGCTCCTTTTTGGTGGCTGCTGCAACAACCATGGCATCTACAGAGATTCCCTTACTCCAAAACTGCCTATCTTTTGGTGCACCAAGGATTTTGTCTGGACTGTGGGGAATACGCTCTACGGTGTACGGCTCCTTCCAAGCCTGGCGGGAGAAAAGGTATATGAGCTCATCCACTAAGAGGGGGGTAACCCAAGATGCAGATGGGCCAGACCCAAAGACTTCTAGGAACACACATTCCTCCTAGGAAGGGGTTTGGGGAGACCAGCCACCTTTTTTGGTGTAAGATCTCTGGAATGTCTCCAAAGGAGACATCTTCTGGTGGTGATTTTGGGGACCCTGCCCCCTCATCAGAACTGACATCTTCAGTCAAAGATTCCTGAGGGGAATCTAAGTGACTCCTTTTGCATGATCTCTTCTGGGGAACCTCTTCAGTGGGATGCTCTAGATGGGTATCTGAAGAAATGGAGTTTTCCCGAACTGGAACTGCCTGGAAGCTCTTATGGACTGGCTGTTCATGTGGAGAAGGCTGGTGAGGCTTAGAGAGACCAGATCTGAAGAGGGAATGGGATATGATCAGAGGAAATGCTAGTCGAAATACCTCTCAGATGGGCAAAAGCCCTCTCCATCACCTCAAAGACAGAGGGACCGGGAGAAGCTGAAGTCAACCTCACCGGAGCTGAAACTCTCAGTTCAGTCAAACCTTGGCCCACCCAGAATCTCTGCTCCGAGGGAGGAGTCAGACCCGAGCTGTCCAACGTTGAGGCTTTGAAGGGAAGTGACAGCTCCGAAAGTCTCAGGCTCTTGTCTTGCTCAAGGGGTCGGCTCCGAACAGGTCAGAGAGACAAAGTAGCAAACAAACACCAACTGTATCACAGCTAGGAAGTTTTACAGGTAAGCGCTTTCAGGGATGTGAACCAGGTTAAAGCATTTGTATTTAACATTGTATCTTTAAGATTTAATTGATAGCAGGTGATTCTACTATATAAGGAATGAATTGTTTTTGTGAGATGTCTGATGAAGGGGCACATCCCTGAAAGCACTTACCTGTTTTATAATAAACTTCCTAGCTGTGGTACAGTTGGTGTTTGTTTGCTACTTCAACTATATTTATTTTACACCAGCTGTTTTATTAGTTGGTAGAGGATTTCTGTGTTTCGAGGTCAGAGAGACAGTTCGAATCAAAGAAGAAGGCATCTTTGGATCCAATGCTTCGACTCTCTGGGCTCTCAGATTAGAGAACTCTGAATCCATAGGTCAGATCAGAAAAATAAAGATGATGGAATGAGAAGAAAGTTGAAGGATCACAGATCCGATGGGAGATGGAGACAGCATGACCCCATCTGGGTCTGGGCTCTAAGAAATTTCCTCATCATCCTGTCCACATCTTAGTCAGCAAGACTGCAGGAGGACCTGATTGAAGAAGTGGAGAGAGGGTGAGACAGTTTTCTTGGAGCCTCCAGCAAAAAGGGAGATTTGAACCTTGGAGAAACTGGCTCCAGAGAGAAATGAAGGCTCTGGATTCGAGAAGACTTAGTGTCTGAAGGTGTTGAATCCAGCTCTGAGTACTTCAGAAATTTTGCTGGTGGCTCCGACATCAGAGCGGTTCTGTGAGACCTTGCAAGAGAATGTTTCCTATGCTCCCTGGGCTGCACAGGCTTTGACTTTTTTGACGGGGTTTAAACCCCTGAAGCAGAAGCTGAAGAAGAAGATGCTGAAACAGGAAGAAGGCCCTTAAGTACTAATTTACTGTGCTTGTCACTAATGGCCCCGGAATTCAACCCAGCACAAATCTCACAGGGAATATCTAGATGAGTGGGGCCTAAGCAATAAATGCAATTCCTCTGGGCATTAGAATTGGGTATGTTATGCACACAGGAAGTGTACTTCTTAAAACCAGTAGGCTTTTCAGCCATATCAAATACACGGAAAAAGATACGATTTACACACACACACACACATATATATATATATATATATATATATATATATATATATATATATATATATATGTAGAAACACTTTATAACCTCGAATTACTGAAATGTCGAATTTCAGTATCTTGAGACCATAAAGCCGAATGTTAAAAATAGCGAAAGGTCATAATCGTGAACTCGAATATATGTCGAATTCGCGGTTATGACCTTACGCTGCATAATGCCCGGGATTGTGTTTTGATGGTGCGTGGTGCCGTGTGTGGATGTAGGTGTTATGTCAGGTAAGTGTTTTCTAAGGGTTTTGAGTGGGAGTTAGAGTGTGTGTGAGTGTGCTGATGTGTTTGATGGGTGTGTGTGAGGGGTCGGAGAATGTGCGTGTGTGAGTTGGCTTTTGTTTTGTGTTTGTGCGATCTTGGAGTTAGTATATATAAGTAGGGGGGTGTGGGGGGCGCAGGGTGTATATGAGTTGTGTATGTGTGTAGTTTTGTTTGTTTATGTTGTGATGTGGGTGTTGTGGTGTATGTGTGGTATAGTGTGTGCGTTTTTTTCGGTGTTGCAAATTTCGCGGTTTTTTTGTGTTAGTGGTTTGTGGATTCGGTTTTATAGTCTCGAGATACTGAAATTCGATATTTCAGTATTTCGAGGTTATAAAGTGAATCCATATATATATATATATATATATATATATATATATATATATATATACATACACACACACACACACATATATATGTATAGATACACACACACACATGTAAATGCATGTACACACACACACACATATATATATATATATATATATATTGATATAGATAGATATATATATATATATATATATATATATATACATCTTTTTTTTTTTTTTTTTTTTAGAAAAGAAAAAGAGAAGATAAGCAGAAAATGACTTTACCAACAATGGTAAACAAATCACCCTAGAGTATAAGGCAGAAGATAGATGAGGTTATACCAACTATAGTAAAATAAATACCCAGAAAACAGGTAGAGAAAAAGAGATAAAAACATTAACAACAAAAGAGTAAAGAGAGGATGGGCTAAATATTAGAAGTTATATAGGCAAAGATAAATTAAATTTTTTACACACAAAACTGAAATAAGTATCCCTGAGCTTGAGAGAATGCAAGCCCAACCGAATCGTTACAGCGGCAAATGATGCAGTAGTTAGAGACATTATGGGTAAAGAGAGGAGTTCGAGAGTTGGAGCCAAGAATCTAGAGAAAAGTGGCCGGGTCGGATCCGAGACCCATTTATTGAAGAATGAATGAAAATGACATTATCAGATCAGACTGTTATCCACTGCTCATATTAAAAACGTGTTCCGTTTGTTCTTGTAAATCTTTCTAGAGGAAGGGTTTTCTGTGATGGTAAGAATGCATATCCCTCTAGAAAAAAGTGAAGGAGTGAAGAATTTTTGGACACCCTTGGAATTGGAGAAGCCATGTGGTTAGTCTCAGGGAGAGGATGTCAGGGTGAGACTTGCCAGACAGTTGAGATAGTAGATTAGGTAGAGGATCTAGGACACAAGAAGGCCATAAAAGTTGAGGCCATAGGTAAGAGAACCAGAATGGTGGATGAGAATTACTTTTGCCTTGCACATGGATGCTTTCTGTAGGAATTTTGTTATCAGTGGCACTGGTGTGTAACCATAAGGGAGATCAGGTAGCCAGTGGATGAGAGTGCTCCTTGGTGGCTGTCTTCTTTGAGGAATAAGGGCAAAATACTTGCTGCATTTTGAATTGATAGGAGATGCAAAAAGGTCATACCAGTGGCTGAAAATTTCAGTTGACACTGTATCATTGAGCGACCACTCATGAGGCATAAGAATGCAATGTCTCAATTAGTCTACTAGAATATTGGTCCAACCTGGTATGTGGTTTGCTATGAGAAAGCACTAAAAAGACAATGCTCATTGCCATACTCTCATGGAATCAAAACATAGCAGGTAAAAGCATGTCTTCTCCACCACCTCAACTCCAGTCTGTTGATGTACCATATATCTCAGATCACAGAAGTGCTGTCTGTCTGGAGAGAAATTACACTCTGGGGAAGAACATCCTGAACAGCCTGCAAATCAAGGAGGACTGCCCTCACTTCCAGAACATTGAAGTTAAGATGGGTTTCCTGACTGCTTTACATCCCTTGAACCGCTGTCTCTTCAAAATGCATCCTCACCTCAATAGGGAGGCTTTTGTTGCCTCTGTGGCCATGGAAAGAGGAAGGAGGATTGGACATAATTGCTCTACCACAGGCGAGTTACCCACTAAGAGATATGATGATGACAAAGGAAGGAAATTCTGATTGTATGGTGAACAGGATGTATCAGAACTGACCATTCTACTGAAAAGTTCCAATTGCAGAATTCTCATGAAAAATATTGCATGAAGAAAAACAAGTTATGTACCTACCATTACGTTCCATGTTAGTTGTCTTAATCTCGCCTTCCTTCTTGCTCTTTGGGTTTGGAGCTGATCCTTGGCTCCAACTCAGCCATCTTCAATAGCTCGACAGCTGTTTACTGGCTCGAGGCTACCCCTTATCCCATGATGCCTAGCGAAAGCTACCAAGATCTCGTTTGTAATAGCTAATCCCAGACATAAGTTGAGAAAACCAGTTATCTAAAAACTGGTTGTTCATCACATCTAATTATAGAATAGGTTACGATAAACCTGGCCAGAAGAACAATAAGGAAAAAAAATACTCAGCCAGTGAAAACAAGAATTCCTCTCAGTCCACTAGGCCGGGGGAAGGAGGGAGGGACGCAAGAAGGAAGGCAAGATGAAGACAACTAACATGGAATGTTATGGTGGGTACATAACTTCTTTATGTTAAGTTGTCTATCTCACCTTCGTTCTTGCTGTTTGGGACAGCGTCCCCAGCACCTACAATCCTGGGTGGCTCATTGGAACAGACTCTTCAGAACAGCGGAACTAAAGTCAGCTCTGCTCCAGGAGACCATATCCACCTTGTAATGAGATATAAAGGTATGAGGGTTTGCCCACGTGGCAGCTGCACAGACTGAATCTATGGGCAACCTAGACTGAAAAGCTATGGAGGTGGCTAATGCCCTGGTAGAATGACCTTTTACTTTAGCTGGTAACTCTTTATTCCGTAACTGGTAAATAAAGGTAATAGTATTAGATAACCATCTGGATAAGGTCATCTTGGAAACTGGGAGCCCTTGTTTGTTGAAGGCATAGAGAGAAATAACTGGTCTGACTTCCTTAGTTCTTTAGTTCTATGAAGGTAAAAACACAATTGTCTATGAACATCCTGTTGGTGGAGCTTGTATTCTGCCTTGTTGCTGTGATTGGGAAAGAACACTGGGAGATCTATGGATTGATTTAAATTGTTCTCTGAGCAAACTTTAGGAAGGAAGGATGGATTGTTCCTCAGAGAAACTCTGTCCTTGTGAAACACCAGGTAAGGAGTGCGAACACATAGTGCTTGAAGTTCTGACACGCCTAACTGAAGTGATAGCAACCAGAAAAAGTGTCTTCCAAGACAGAAACTTAAGGGAACATGATGCTGCTGGTTCAAAAGGAGGCAAAATTAAGGAAGGTAAGACTAAATTAAGATCCCAAGGAGGAGAGGGATCTCTCACTGGAGGTCTAAGAAGAGATGTTCCTCCCAAAAAAGCCTTACAGAGCTTATGAGACATGATGTTAGAATTCAACAATCCGTTATGAAAATTTGAAATGGCCGCTAACTGTACTCTAATAGTAGAGGAAGCGGCACCGGACTGAAAACGTTGTGCTAAAAATTCAAGAATTTCATGGACTGGGGCTGAGAAAGGATCCACATTTCTAAACTCTGCCCAGTAAGAAAACCATTTCCATTTACTAGCATACGTTTTTCTTGTAGTAGACTTATGTGAGGAAACGATAATATCACGGACTGCTGGGGAGATACCGGAAAGCCTGGCTAAGGTTGGAATTGGAGTAACCAAGCTGTAAGCTAGAATGTTTGGAGGGATTGATGCAACCCGCCTGATTGATGAATCAGATGATCTGGAATTGGGTCCAAAATCCAGGGCTGATCGACAAGGTAGGGGTGCAGGAACAGAAACCATATCTGTCGAGGCTAATAAGGGGCAATGAGGATCATTTTACAATCCAACGATTTTGCTTTCTGTATGAGTCTTGGTATTAGGGGAAACGGGAGAAAAGCATAAAGGAGTCCCTGAGGCCAGTCGTGGACTAGACCGTCTCTGGGTATGTGACCTGGAAGCGGAATAAGGGAGAAGTAGTTGCTGCATTTGCTGTTGAGAGGGATGGCAAACAGATCGCAGCAAGGCTGCCCCCATTTGCGGAAGATAAGATCCGCAACTTTCTGATTCAAAGACCACTCGTGAGGCATGAGGATAGCTCTGCTGAGTCTGTCCGCTATGACATTGGACCTCCCAGGGATGTGCGTCGCAATCAGAAAATGTTGGGAGGAAATCGCCCATTGCCACAGTCTGAGTGCCTCTTGACACAGGGGGTAGGACCTGGTTCCACACTGTTTGTTGATGTACCACACCACTGACATGTTGTCTGTCTAAATTGCAATGGTCCCAGAAGGAAGAAAGTCTTGAAGGGCTTGCAATGCCAGAAGCACGGCTCTCATTTCTAGGACATTGATATGCAGATGTTACTCGTGAGGCTGCCAAGTGCCTTGGACTGTCCTGCTCAGATAATGCCCCCCCCCCCCACCCTATCAGGGAGGCATCCGTGGTCACTGTGGCTACCGGTGGAGGCTGTATGAAAGGTCTGCCCTGAGACACTAGTGGGGAGTCCATCCACCAAGACAGGTGCCTTTTGCATGTTTCTGTAATCAGGATCATGTGAGACATGGGAAGCTCCTGAAAGGACCACTGCATGAAAAGAAGCCACTGAAGAATTCTCATGTGGAAATGCGCTAATGGAACTAGAAGAATGGCAGCTGCCATGGAGCCCAGAGCTTGAAGGACATATATGACTTGAATCCTTTTGCTCTGCATTAGGATTAACACTTGTTGATGAATTGTGGAAACTCTTTCCAGTGGTAATCTTGCAAACATCTCCCTTGTGTTTAATTCTGCTCCTATGCAAGTGATAGACTGACAGGGCAACAAGGCAGATTTTTTGAAATTTATTGTGATGCCTAGTTGAGTGCATGATGTGATTGTATAATCCCGCGCTTGTAAGAGTTGATGCCTGGTGGTAGCAGTGAGGAGCCAGTCGTCTAGGTATGGAAACACCTGGAATCCTTGATGCCTCAGGTGAGCCGTGACTACTGCCATACACTTGGTGAACACCCTGGGGGCTGAGGTGAGACCAAAGGGCAGAGCTCTGAACTGGTAATGACTGGCCCCTACCTGGAAGTGAAGAAATCTCCTGGAGCATCTGTCCATCTTGATATGGTAGTACGCATCCTGAAGATCTATCAAGTACATCCAATTGTCCTGACCCAGAAAGGGTAGAATGGACTGTAGCATGACCATCCGAAACTTTTCTCTTTGTACAGATTTGTTTAGCCTGCTGAGATCCAGAATCGGTCTCCAGTCCCCTGTCTTTTTTGGTACCAAAAAGAATCTTGAATAAGCTCCAGATCCCAGCTGGTCTGCGGGGACTTCCTGAATGGCTCTTTTTTTCCTAGCAGTTTTGAAACTTCTATGACTGCTTGCTGCCTCAGATTGGGTGGAACATCTGGAAGGGCCTTTTTTGACTGTAAGGGGGATAGATGGAAAGGAATTTTGCAACCTCCGGATATAATGGATAGTAACCATCTGTCTCTTGTTAAATTTTGCCAGGCTTTTGGGTACAGCAAAAGTCTTCCACCTGAGGCCCAAAGAGAAAGGAGCCATCAAAGAGAGTATTGGTGAAGGACACTTGAAAGGGTTCTGCAAACTGACACTGCCACATCCAAGCATGTCTCCTGAGGGCCACACCTGTGCCAGCGGCTCTGCTCGCTCCATCGGCTGCATAGGAAATCAGAGTCGCCAGCTGGGAAGCTACTTTGGCTTGTACTCCCTCATCTGTAGGATCTTGAAGGGCATCTCCAAGCTCTTTCAGGAGATCCCTTTGAAGATGAGTAAAATAACACAGATAGTTCAGGGACCTCATCGAGAAGGTCGCTGAAGCAAACATTCACTTTCCGTATCTGTCCATCATCCGAGACTCTTTGTTAGGGGGATGAACAGATGAAGAGATTTCTGCTAACTCTTTCTTGGTGGCTGCTGCTACCACCATAGCATCAACGGGCACACCTTTGGAAAGGAATTGCTTATCCTGGGGGGCTGTAATAAACTTGTTAGGTCTCGTCAGAGTTGGTTCCACAGTATCTGGAGCTGACAAAGCCTTTCGAGACACCACAGACATGAGCGGGTTGAAAGGAGGAGAAACCCAGGAGGTGGAAGGTTGGAAACCGAATGTGTCCAGGATTACAGACTCATCCTCGGTAGGGGCTAGGGAAGTCCAGTTCCCCCTTTGTCTAAGCATTTCAAGGATGTCCAAAAAGGAAACATATTCAGAGGGGGACCACGGGGACCCTTCCGATTCATCTAAATCTGTATCTGAAGTGACAGACTCGGGAGAGTCAATGTGCTTCCTCTTGCACTTCTTCTTCTGAGGGGGCTCCTCTGAGTGATCAGGGGAGGCCTTGGAAGAAGAGGGAACACATAATGGGGTGTCCTGGGGCATCGGTTCCCTACACTTGGGGTCTGGAGGAGGAGCAGAGGTTGGCACAGACACTATGGGGGGGGTGGAGCTGATGGAGCTGGTAGTGGAGCTGTTTCGGGGGACAGCACACTCTGCATGACCTCGAAGGCATCCTGACCTCGAGGCAGAGAAAACTTCGGTTCCAAAGAAATAGGAATCTTTCTCCGCACCGAGGGCGACGGCTCCGAGGCCGATGTTGGAGCTGAGCTCACCTGCGCCAAAACTCCGAGTGGGAGAACGGGATCGGACAAGGGTCCGATGCCACTCGCCCCCTTGGAACTGATGAGAGAGCTTTGGCATCCAGATTCCTCGATAGAAGGAACAATCGAGGTAATCAGAGCCAAAGGAGAGATGGTGATCAGAGTCGATGGTTCCACTACCCACAAACCAACGAACTCTGGCTCCGGACTCAATGGAGTTGGAGGAGGAATGGAAATAGAGGTGGTTGGAGCCAATACCTGTTGATATGAGCTGGATAGTAATTTAGCTAGTGCCTTTGACTTAATCAACCTACTTACTACTCTCTCCACATCATGATCCGAAAGCCTAGAGGATTAAGAGGAGTGTGAAGAATGGTGGCTATGTTCACTTTGTAATAATGGTGACCGAGGCGCAGAGTGAATAGACTCTAAAGAAGGGGACCTCAGTCTCTTATGGCTCCGTGACGGCTCCGAAACATCTGATGGAGCCGATGGAGGAGTTGTCTTGTTGGTGCCAGCTGGAACCGACATACTCGGTTGTTCCAGTACAGGAGTTGGCTTAGAAGGTGGAGCCGACAGTTTGACAGATTTAGGGGATTTCACTGGCTGAGAACTCTTTGCCGGTGAATCCTGAGGCTTCAATAAACCCCGAAAAATTAATTTGTTTTTGCACTCCTGCAGGACCCTTGGACTAAAGGCGTGGCAAATAGAACAAGAGTCCTGCAGGTGAACAGCGCCCAAACAATAAACGCAACTAGTGTACCCATCTGTCAGAGACATTTTCTGACAGCATGAGTCACACTTTTTGAAGCCAGAAACGTTCATATCCTTGGACATAACTCTACCACGACACACAATTCAAGTACCACAATACAGACAGACAAAAAAATCTCTACACTACTAAACGAACACAACAGATTATTATTTTTTTTATATATACAGTAGCAAAAAAGGAAGGGAAGGAGAGCCTCTAAGTTAAACGGCTGTCCTAAGGGGGGGGGGGGGAGAACTCCCTAATTTAAATGAGTTCTTAAGAAAAAAAGGGACTGCAGAAAGAAGCGACATCCACAAACAACACCCACAGAGAATAAAACTATAAGGGGAAGTATACTAGTTTTAAGAAGTTTAAACAAATATAATTATATAAATATACAAAAGTATACAAGCCTGAGCCAGAAACGACACACCTTGTAACTGAAGCGGCAAACGAGATCTGGGTAGCTTTCGCTAGGCATCATAGGATAAGGGGTAGCCTCAAGTCAGTAAACAGTTCTTGAGCTATTGAAGATGGCCGAGTCGGAGCCGAGGATCGGCTCCAAACTCAAACAGCAAGAACGAAGGCGAGATAGACAACTTAACATCCAGTGTTACTGAAGGCTGATATGGATCATAGTAAGAATTAAAGATGCTGGAAGATTCAGAGCAGTTATGACCTCCTGTGCTTGGAAACAAAAGGAAGTCAACCTTAACAAGGGTAGCTTTGCAACATCTGATACTATATCGACTATGATGTTCAATGCCTGAGTGGGTTGTAAGGTTGACTTTTCATAATTTATGGAAAGTCCTAAAGATCAAAACAATCAAAGTAAAAACTCTCTTGCTTAGATTAAAGATTATTTTGCTTCTGCAGTGAGGAACTAGTTATCTAAGTATGAGAACACTTGAAACCCCTGCAGCTGGGGGTGTGCTGCTACCACTGTCATGCAAATGGTGAACATGCAGAAAAAATTATCAGATCAATAGCTGTAAGTTTCCAGAAAGTACGTTCACTTCTGTGTATATAAGCCAGGGCAGTTGATTAGTTTGCTGATTTTCCTCACTTCTTTACTTGTCTCAGGACTCAGGTTTGATAACCAACCAGTGCATGAGTTCCTTTCATGCATCAGGATTTAAGCTGCTCACTTTGTCCTAATTTAATTGATTGATTAATGCATCAGTATTCAAGATGCCAGCTTCATCCTCATTTGACATGATCTGATTTGATTTTCTGATTGCTCAATTCAGAGACTGCCTTACCCAAGCAGACTGCAACTGCTCCTAGAAAAGGTTCCAGTATACTGTGCAAAATGATTAAGTTGGTGATTTCTGTAAGCAACTACTTTTTTATTAAAGTGCCACAACTTGGTGTCTCATTCCTCCATCTGTATTGCTAGTTTACCACTTAACCTTTGTACCAAAATAAGAACCCAACACACCATCATAAGGGGCATTAAGGAATGATGCTTTAAATTTGTCCATACAATCACACTGGTGGAGTCAATGATGACTAAGTATTGCAATGCCAGTACCTGCTGCTCTCCATGCTCCATCTACTGCACTGGAAACCAGCCTCATGGTGGCAGTAGTAAATGATAACAGTGTAGTCAACCGAGACTCCATGGACTTCCTTGTCTCTGTTGTTTGAGCATTCCAGGACTGTAACAGTTCATCAGTCAACATCCTCTGGAATCTGGTTATATCAGAGATGTGATTTAATGCTCAACAGAACAAAGTTCCCAAAATGTCCAAGCTCTTCCCCAAACAAACACTACTCTAGACTCTCGGTTTGGAGGATGGACAGTGGAGCTCTTCTCAGATAGCTCTTTGTGGCTTCTGCAATAACAACAGAATCCACAAGAGGGCCTTTGCTCCAGGGTGGGTGATCATTGGGAAGGACAAGCACCTTATCTGATTTGTATGGAATGGGTTCCACTACATCAGGATCCTGCAGAGTAATTTACAAAACAATGTCAATAAGCCTGTCTGTGGGAGGGATCACCCAGGAGGTAGATAGGCCTGCTCCAAATGAGATGAAGAATCCTTCCTCATTACAGAACAGGGTATCAGTTGGTCAGTTATTCTTCCAATTTAACAGCTCCATTAACTCACCAGATAAGGTGCCCTCAGTTGGCAATAGTAGCCTTAGCTATATGAATTATATCATGCCAAGGATGTAACAGCCAACCAACTTCCAAAGCTTCAGGCCACCTTCAAAGTGCTCAAACTGTCTGACAGCTTGAGCTGAGCTGACTAAAAGAAAAGTCAGGGTGCCAAACTCTTCAGAGCTTTCCTGCCAACAAAGAAACAAAGAGAGGGAGGCTGAGCCCTAAAAGGGCAATGCTAAAAAGAAAAAAAATAAAATAAATAACCACTGTCTGGCATAAACAACATACCAAAAATGTGTATGTGTGAATGGGATGTAGTGGCTACTGTAGCAATGATAATTCAAACATCTAATGTTATGGCAAGTTTACTTACAGAGATGTGCTTTGTTCTTCATACTAATCACTGCTGTACTAGCCTTAGCTATAAGGGCAGATTACCCTTGCTTATACTTATGGGACTAAAGGCAGATTACCCTTGCTTATATTTATGGGATTGGAAGGAGAGGAGTCCAGGAGCCCATGAAGAATGTTTTTTGCAAAGCCTGATCTAGTCCTAGAGAAGGCATCAAGCTTATAGTGCTTTATAAAATAATGTACAGAGGACTAAGGAGAAGCTTCAAAAATACTTCCAGAATCCAACCCTTTCCAAAAAGCCACAGATGAAGCCAAGGCTCTGGTAGAGTGGGCCTTGATCCTGCCTGGAATAGTTTTGTTGTGGTGAGTATGACAAAAGGTAATAGCCTTATACAACCATTTGGAAATAGTCTGTTTTAACACAGGTTATCCCTTCTTTTTACTTTTCACAAGAAATTAACAATTTATCTGAAGAGCTGAAAGAGTAAGTTCTGTCAAGATAGTACCTGAGTTGTCTGTGGACATATACAGTATGGAGTATCCTTTCTCTCTTATTTTTGGGTTCACTAAATAACATGGGAGATGGATATTCTGGCTTAAATTAAACTTGGATAACACTTTAGGCATAAAAGAAGGCTTAGGTCCCAAAGAAGTCTTGTCCTTGTGGAAAATGAGATAGAGCTGACTAACCATAAAAGCTTGCAACTCAGATAGCCTTCTTGCAGATCTCATAGCAAAACGTAAAATCGTTTTCCATGTTAGGCTCCTCAAAGTCAGCCAGGTTAGCTAGTTCAAATGGAATAAGTGTCAGCTTCTCTAAAAGAATGATAAGATCCTGATGAGGGGCACATGGTATCGTGGAGGTTTCTTATGCAAAACTCCTTTCAAAAACATTTTGACATGAGAATTCATCAAAAGAGGAGGATACATGGGCAGACATTCTGAAATGGATGATAAATGAACCTTGACAGAGGAGTAAGAAAGGCTATAGGATAGTAATTCACACAAATACTGTAAAACCAGGCAACAACTATCCCTGAATGGGTGCTGGTTATGTTGCTGGCACCAACCAGAAAATATTTTCCATTAGCTAATGTATGGTTTTCTATTAGCAGGCTTTCCTGGCTCCATTAGTACGTGCTGTACATCTTAAGTAAACAGGTTGCCTAAAGGGAATTAAGACCCTATCATCCAGGCAGACATCTGAAGTTGACTGGCGTTGGGGTATATCAAACACCCCTATTCTTGTGTGAATAGATCCAGTCTGTGAGGAAGCTTTTGCAATTGCCCTGGCCATTTCCAAAAAAAAAAAAAAAACACTGCTGCCTGGGTCAGAAAGGAGTCACCACAATGATCTTGGGGGGATTTTGTGGCAAAGCATACAGGAACATTACTGTCCAAAGAAAAGAAAAGTCATTTGTCTTCTAGGCCTTCTTGCATGGAATCCTGGAACAGAACCTTGCCAGCTGGTTGTTCAGAGAGGAGGCAGACAGCTCAAATCTTGGAAGACACTCTGATGTAGTTTTTATTCATGAGGGTCTGTTCTTATCCTTCTCAGCTTGCCTGCTTTACAATTTTGCTCTGACAGAATGTAGGATGCCTGTAGAGTAAGACTGTACTGTGAATCTCCATCCCAAGCTAGCATGGCTCATCTAAAGAAAGGGTATGAGTTGGTTCCCCTCTTGCTTGTTGACATACCACATGACTGTAACAACTTGAATAGGTCCTGGAGACTGTAGAGCAAAGTATGTGTATGTAACTTTAAGAAGCATTTCCAGATGTAAGCACATGCATATAAACAGTGAGCACGTGCAGGCAGCAGTGCCATTTTGAGAGTACAGCCAGAGTGTTAGCATACATAAATGTAGTAGTCAGTCTGTTTATAAGTTTAAGTTACAAAGCCTCATTCCTGATGTATTTGTGTGTAATAAAGCTGCTTGAAATGAACCCACAACCGTCTGTTTTATCCTGACCGGATGAGCAATATGGTGTCAGAACCGGGATTGAGAGTGCAACTTCTTCAAGCCATGAGGTGCAGAGTTGAAGGAGAAGATGTACTGAGCAGGTTGAGTGATACACAACTCAAATGATCAAAAAGGGCCAGAAATTAACTAAAACTTGCACAAATTATTTATTTTGCAAAGAAAATGAAACAGAGCATTCGTAAGGCACAAAATCCATTATTAATCAAATGAGTAGCACAAAACGTATTACTAATCAAATGAAAGGCACAAAATGCATTATTAATTAAAGGAAATGCTCAAAATTAAGATATTTGATAAAACTAGCAGAGATATTCGGATCTACTTCAGTAGATCGAACTTTTAAATGTTCGAAGCTCATATGGCCGAGACCATAACATTGAACATTTAAAAGTTCGAACACTGAAATAAAAAAACAAAGGAAAACAAAACTAAATGTTTGTAGCAGGGGGGGCAAGCCCCCCTGCACCCTCCACACTCCCTGCTACTTAAATATACCAATTCCAAGATTGCACTACACTGCGGAAAAGGGAAATCTTCTCGTTCCGTACTGTACGGGGATCTCTATTTAGTCCATTCAAACTTTTACAAGTTTGATCATATGTCTCGGCCATATGAGCTTCAAACTTTTAAAAGTTCGATCAACTGAAGGGGACCCGAGATATTCACATGGGGCTCAGCATTACCTATGGTTTTCATAACGAACATGTTTAAAGTAAAACAAGCACAAGAACAATACAATGAGCATAATAAGAGATTAAATGAGCATAATGGGTATAATAAAAGGGTAAAATAAGCTTAAAGAGCAAGGGGATTGCATGTTTTTAGTAAAAGACCGTGTTTTGGACATAAACTACTATTTCGCATTGACCGAAGCCATTCAAAGCATAACTAGAGTTGTTCAAGGTATCTCAGATTGTGCAAAGTGTTTGCAGAGTGTATGCTTTATTACGGTGCAATTATTTCAAAGAGTTTGCTGTGTACAAAGTACAGTTATATTGTAAAGTGCAGTCAAAGTACAGCCATTTTGAAAAGTTTCTTGTGCTGTGTGCATTTATTGGCAGAGTGCCACCATTTCAAAGTGTTTCTTACACTGTACATAGTTATTTCACAAAGTACAGCCATTGTGAAAGGTACTTGTGCTGTGTGCAGTTTATTTGCAAAGTGCAGTCATTTCAAAGTATTTCATACACTGACAAGGAGTGATTTCGCAAAGTATAGTAACTTTAAAGTGTTCTTGTGCTACGGACACTTCTTTGGCAAAGAGCAGTGTTTCCTACTCTGAACTTCTTCTGCTGTGTAGAGTTTTTTCGCAAAGTATAGTCATTTCAAAGTATTTCTTACACTGATAAGGAGTGATTTTGAAAATAGTACGGGAACTTCTTTGGCAAAGTTCCATTGTTTTAAAGATTCTGTTGTGCTATCGGGCATAATTGCAAATTCTGGCATATATTTGTGTGTGTGTGTGTGTGTGTGTGTGTGTGTGTGTGTGTGTGTGTGTGTGTGTGTGTGTGTGTGTTCGTACATAATTCCAAGCATCTTCACTACTGTGTGTTGATATGGCAGAGGCATTTTGCAGACCTAGTCCACTTGTGTTTGATCATAATATTGCAGAGAATTGAAGAGCATTTGGGCAGGAATACGATATTTTCATACAAGTAGCTTTTTATGACAAATATGCATGTACAAGGGCATTCATGTTGTTTGACTTAGCTGGGTCAGAGGCCACTGAAAGAGAGCATTCATTTGTGTATGCAGTATATGCAGGAGAGGGAGAGCTGCCATACTGTTGTACCAGCTGAATCAAGGGAAGACCCTGAGTGCTTGAAACGTAAATTTAAAGAAATGTGCAACCCCCAGACAAATGTTACATTAGAAAGGCACCTATTTTATACAAGAGGCCAAAAGTCAGGTGAAACTTTTGCAGCTTATATCACTGACTTGAGAAATAAAACTAAACATGCAGCTCTGGTGACTTGAAAGATGAGTTAATAAAGGACAGGCTTGTGTGTGGTGTTAATAGTGCTGCAGTGAGAAAGATTCTGCTTCGTGACAGTGATTTAATGTTGAGCAAAGCAATACAGATTTGTCAAATCCATGAGCTCACAGAAAGGCATACAAGTATGCTTACAAGTGATACAAGCTTAGGTTCAGCAGCCTCTAGAGCAAATGTAGACAGCATGCAACGTGTGGCAAACAGAAGCAGGTCTAAGCATATGGCAGCTGCAAGTCCTGTGGGTTCCCCTGGAAGACCCAGTAACTTTCTACAAAGTTCCAAGACTACCTCAGCAAAATAGACATGCTCAGTGCAGTATAAGGGTGATTCAGCAAAACCCAAGTCAAGTCTTATTGTTAACTGTCATAATGTGGTGCCAATCATGAGTCTACAAGAGAGAAGTGCTTAGCATTTGGTCAGCAATGCCACAAGTGTAAACAATGGAACCACTTTCAAAGGTTTTCTAAATCTGGCTAGCCTCATTCAGCTATTAAGAAAGGTCACATAAAAAAGCAAGCTGATCATGTAGAAAGCTGCAACCCTACTTTTTATGTAGAAGATGTATCAGTGCTTTGTGAAAACGTTAATGCAATAGATTTGTTGGCAAAGAATGAAGTATTTTGTACTGTCTTGATCAATGGTAAGCCCAGGGAGCTCAAAGTAGACACTGGTTCAAAGTGTAATGTGATGTCAACAGAAACATTTGCTAGAGTCAGAGCTGGTGAGCAACTTAATTTGGCCAATTGTGTGAAGCTTTTTGTTTATGGAGGTGAAGAAATTCAAACTGAAGGCTCAGTAGTGCTTTCATGCTATTTGGCTGGGAACAGTTACAGCTTGCAATTTTACGTAGTTAGAAGACCTGTGCAGTCATTATTAGGTCTCATAGACAGTTTAAGAATGAAACTGCTTTCTTTTACTAAAGAAGTACATCATGTAAGCGGGCCTATATTAGAACACTGAACTTTCAAAATTTCGAGTGTTCTAATATTGACCCGTTTTCAGCGAATGCTGAAAATATCGAAGAAACAGAAAACCAATTTTTTTCCTAGGGAAAGAATTTGGTTGTCCGTTTCTGTTGCTTTGGTATTTTCAGCGCTGTGGTGGAAAGTTATGGGCTGGGTTCAGGTAAGTGTGCGACTGTGTGAACGTGAGGGTTAGGGCGGGGTAGGTGAGTTAGGGTTAGGGCGCGGGTCAGGTAAGTGGGCAATTGTGTGGATGTGAGGGTTAGGGCGGGGTAGGTGAGTAAGGGTTAGGGCGTGGGTGAGGTGACTATGTGATAGTGACAGACCTTAGGGTTAGGGTTTGGGTTAAGGTAAGTGGATAGTTAGTGGTGTATGTATAGTTTAGTGTAGGGTTAGGTGTAAGAGTTTAGGTGTATGTGTGTGGATTGCTGTTTGTTTGGTGTGCTTGTGTTGTGTGTATGTGTTTTGGAACAGCAAATTTTTTCCCTAGGAAAAAAATTGCTGTTCTGTATGTTTGATGTTTTAAATTTTCGATTAATAGGGTTCGATATTAGAACACTCAAAATTTTGAAAGTTCGGTGTTCTAATATAGATCCCATGTGAGCACATGTCACAGTTCCAGCTTTACCGATACTATTTTCTAAGAGTATGCTGATGTTTTCAACAACAAGTTAGGCAAACACCCAGTTGTATATTCCATGAAAGTAGACTAAGAGGTCAGTCCAGCAGTCAGACCAGCAAGGAGAGTTCCAATAGCTATGCGGGACAAAGTCAAGGTTCAGTTAGACAAGATGGTGCATCAAGGTGTGATTTGTTCAGTCACAGAACTGAGTGGGTGTCTTCCATGGTAGCTGCTCATAAGAAAAGTTCAGATGAAATCAGAATATGCATAGACCCAAGAGACTTAAACAAGGCATTAAAGAGACCTCATCATCCTATGCGTACAGTCGAGAAGACTGCCACTATCATGCTAAATGCCACAGTTTTTTTCTGTCTTAGATGCAAAGAGTTCATTTTGGCAAGTGGTGCTTCATCGCAAATCTTCATTACTGACTACATTCAATACCCATTTGGTAGATATAGATTCCTCAGGATACCTTTTGAGATAAATTCTGCCAGTGAAGTCTTTCGGTGTGCAATGGAGCAAATTTTTTCATCCTATCTGTGTGCTACAACAGTTGATGATTCACTGGTTAGGGTAAATTGTGAAGCAGAGCGTGACAGAAACCTAAGGAATGTTCTGGACAGAGCGTGTGAAGTGAACTTAAAGCTCAGTCCTCTGAAGTGTAAATTCAGACTACCAGAAGTTACTTATGTAGGTAATTTATTTACTAGTTCAGGCTTACGACCAGGCCCTTCCAAACAAGCAGCCAGTCTTGAGATGCCGGCTCCAGACAATGTTCAAGCTTTACAGCGTTTCCTTGGTATGGTTAACTATTTGGGCAAATTTATCCCTGACATTAGTGAGTTATTAGTGCCTTTAAGGGAGCTGACATGCAAAAAATGTTGCCTGGTCATGGTTAGAACAACACCAGAGAGCATTTGATAACCTCAAACAGCAAATTGCTAACCCGCCTACATTGAGATACTATGATGTCCACAAACCAGTAGTTCTTTCCTGTGATGCTTCAAAGTTCGGTCTTGGTACAGTTATTCTTCAGGAGGACAGACCTGTTGCCTATGCATCTAGAACTCTTACCCAAGCTGAGATACAGTATGCTCAAATTGAGAAGGAACCTTTGGCAATTGTGTTTGCATGTTCGAAGTTTCATGATTATATTTATGGTCGAGCTATCCAAATAGAAACTGATCATTAACCTCTAGTCACTATTTTAAAAAAAAGCATGTGCATACTGCTCCAGCAAGATTACAAAGAATGAAGCTTAGATTACAAAAGTACAATTTGAAAATGGTCTATGCAAAAGGCAAACTTCTTTATCTGGCTGATACCATATCCAAATCGCCCAGAAATACTACAGAACAGCTTGATGCAGAGAGTTTTGACTTTGATGTCATGGAAGTGCACAATCTTTCTACCACGAGACTTGATGAGCTAAGAAATCATACAGAGACTGATCCAATTTTGCAAAAGCTCAACCACTTTATCAATGTTGGATGGCCGTCAGAGAATCCTGTGTACCACCAGAAGTACAACCTTACTTTCCATACAGAGATGAGATACTAATGGAAGATGGTATCATTTTCAAAGGTCACAAAGTTATTGTTCCTACTTTCTTGCAACATGAATACATTCAGATTTTGCATCATGGCCACCCAGGTTCCGATTCTACCAAAAGAAGGGTGAGAGGACTAGTATTTTGGCCTTCTCTATCAAAGGACATTGCTAAAGTGCCTTCTTCTTGTTCAGTATGCAACAGTACTAAACTGTATTTGCAAAAAGAGCCACTTCAGCTAAGCTGGATTCCTGAACTACCTTGGTCAACAGTAGCCACTGACATATTTGAGTGTCACAATCAGCATTAGTTAGTGTTGGTAGACTTTTATTCGAAGTGGTTTGAGATCGATCTGCTACCTAACCTAACGTCCAGTGCTGTTATTACTAAGATAAAACGTCATTTCTCAGTCAGTGGTAGTCCACACAAAGTTATATCTGACAATGGTACCCAGTTTACCAGGCAACTGTTTCAAAGATTTGCAAAAGAGTGGGACTTTATCCATGTTACTAGTAGTCCAGAATACCCACAGTCAAACAGCCTTGCTGAATGTGCAGTACAGAGTGCAAAGCAATTACTAGAGAGGTCAAAGTGTGACAATACCGATATCTTTATCTGGGTTAGCCCTGGTGTACTTAGGTGCAATTTCTGCATTTGTCCACTAGATGGAACCCTCTCTCCACTAATAGCTACTTCTACTCACTAACTTTAACTTACCCTTTAAACTATAACTTTTCTTAATTCTCTCCCTCTCTCTGTATACTCTAACTTTTCTTTTTCTCTCTCTCTCTCTCTTATTTCTATTTTTTAGTCCATTTCAGCCCATTACTCCTAGGTCAAGTCCACTTACCTTTCTGCTATTCAACTTTCCACTGATAGGTTTTCGATCCTCTCCTGATCACTTTGGTTCTCTATCTCATATCCTACTATACTGCTATGCTCCCTCTCCCTCTCCCTATCTTATACCCATTCCTCCATTAGCTAACTGCATTATCCTATATAATACAACGCTGCTCTCCTTCTCTCTCCCTATCTCTGTATCTTGCCCGCTATCCCTCACATCTATTTTTTTTTTCTTCTTCTTCTTCCCTAACCCAAGTTACCCCTACCTTCCACCACCCAGGCATACCCTTGGGTCCCTCCCCACTTTCTAAACACATTTACCTAGCTCCTATACTGACAATCCAATTGCTACTGCTATATCTCATCTCGTATCTGCATTGAAATACACCCCTTCCGGTCCGATCCTGAGTATCCCTATCCCTGCCCCCCCCCCCCGGAACTTCCTCCTGGAATCTTTAAAGTCCCTCCCAATCTTCGGGTGCCATTTTTAAACTTGCCCTTTCTCGGCTGCTGTCCGACTCTGGTTGAGCGCCTGCACCTTCTGTAAGTCATCCATTTGTGCTTTATATTGCTGTATTTATTGTTTACACGTTTGTGTTTTGCTATTGATTGATTGTGACGGTAAACTGACTTGCTAGCTCTATGCAATCCCTTATTCTACTACAACTTATTGTATGCTATCTGAAAAGTCCCTGAACTAATGCTCTAAGCTAACTATTAGGTGTGGGTTTCTGTACTTTTAGCATAAGCTGTGTCTAGCGACTCAACGAGTTCAATGCTTATGAATTGAAACAACATAGAGATTGCGAGCTATATGCTACTGTAATAGAAACTCCCATATTAGGGTTACAAAGAGCTTAGCCAGACTCTACCTGTTATGCGACCTTAACATGTCTAATTAGCTGTGTAAATTGAATAATTTGAAAAATCTGGAAGTATAGACCTGTTTACTTTACTGTGACTTTGCCTCGCTTAGCTAATTGTGTCTACTTGAGAAACGGAAAGAACAGAGGCTTGAATATGTTTATACGCATAAATGTCCTACAAGCTGACTGTTGTAAACCACAAGATATAGACTTGCCTTGGCACCAGTGCCTATTTGTAAATGTAATACTGAATGTTTTCTATGCTTTGAAACTGTTTTAAATATATAACACGTCTGACGCGGTTTGAAAATGTTTTGAGCATCACGCCATTGCTCCGCCCTTTTAAAAGACCCTGTGTGGACAAGCGGAGTGTGCGTATAATGCTTCTAGCTTCTTAGAGGTCTTGGAAACTGTACAGCGACTTTGACCCGCCTTTTAGTAGAACCTGTGCACAAAACGGAGTGTCCACATAGCTTTTTGATTCTGCCTAAATGTAGTCTGTAGACGGCAACCTATATATGTGGAATTAACAAGTAATGTCTCATGCTGTTTATATATTTACTTCAAGGCTGGGGAAGGCCATTTAATGATGGTGTATTGGTATAACTGAGTAGCTGAAAAAGTGTATTGTTTTACTCGGCACTATTGCGTTTGTCTGAATCCAACTACTACCTAATGTGATTTATTTTAATTAAGTTCTACTAATAATTGTTGCTCCTTACTGCTCTAGGGATACTGTGTTATTTACTAATTCAATACAACTCATCTCTCATTTTTTTTCTCTTGTTCTCTAGCTTTCACCCTGACTTTCCCCTTGTGATTTCGCATGAGTGGACACCCTCACCTAAACTATTATCTACATTATAAGCCTATTGTTCTAAGAAATTTCTACAAACCCTGCTGCCTCTACCAAGCTTCCAATAGAGGAATCCAAGGAAGTATGTGTATTTGCTGCCTAGCCTTGTAATACTATAGTCTGTAAGCCCTGCTAGGTGCTTAGCTTGCTCCTTGCCAGGAAAGCCAGCAGCTGAACCCCTCTTATTCTCCCTTTCTCCATTCTTCCCCCTCACCTAGTCCCCTGACCTTTCTTGCTCCCTTCTCCCTTCAGTCCAACCCAGACCTGGGTTGGCCCTGGTGTACTTAGGTGCAATTTCTGCATTTGTCCACTAGATGGCACCCTCTCTCCACTAATAGCTACTTCTACTCACTAACTCTAACTTACCCTTTAAACTATAGCTTTTCTTAATTCTCTCTCTCTCTCTGTATACTCTAACTTTTCTTTTTCTCTCTCTCTCTTATTTCTATTTTTTAGTCCAATTCAGCCCATTACTCCTAGGTCAAGTCCACTTGCCTTTCTGCTATTCAACTTTCCACTGATAGGTTTTCGATCCTCTCCTGATCACTTTGGTTCTTCCCGCTCCGTTCGCCCTTCGGGCTCACGCCGCTCCCCTACCCTGCCCCCAAATCCCACCCGCCCCCACTATCTCTAAACTTATACCCTCATAACCACACCCCCTTCACCAACTACCAATCATAGAATCACTGCCAACCACACCCTACAATTTCATCTCCACTCCCCTCAAATACAAATCTCCTTCCACTACCACCAGCTTAATCATCCAATACTTAACCCCTACATATCACCTTCTCCTCTAATACCTACCATACATTCTTCTACCATGTCTTATCGCCAATGTTTACTAGTACTCTCACTCATAAACACTCTTACCACCACTTATCTCCTAACCTCCTATGCACAACCCCTCTCCTTTACTCTTATCATCCCTTCCAAACAAACTCTAACACCTTTCCCAGATGTATCTAGAAGCTTTCACAATGCCATCTACAAACCCAGTTTCTTTCAGGCTAAATATCATCGACTAATTCATATTAAATACTCAATTCTAACCAATAAAAACTTATGTCACTACCACAGTAAACCTCCCCAATACTATAACTTGATATTACTTCACTGCTTAATAGATGGAGACATTCAACCCAACCCAGGCCCAACATCTCCCTCATCCCATACAAACTGCAACCAATATAATACAATCACTTTACCATCAACCAAACCCTCCAAATCACTCTCAATGGCCAATCTAAACATACGTAGTATATGCAATAAAATATCACAAATTCATGCTCTCCTGGATGTCCAACAGTTCGACATCCTCTGCTTAACCGAAACATGGCTTAAACCCTCAATACAAGATACTGAAATTATCCCCCCAGGCTATAGTATCCTTCGACAAGACCGCATAAATAGAAAAGGTGGAGGGGTAGCAATTCTTTATAAGGCAGGACTACAAATCAACAAAATAAATCATAAACTACCTTCAGATAACAACATAGAAATAATTATTTCTAAACTGGAGCTTAACTCCCATAAATCAATTAACATCATCTGCACCTACCTTCCCCCAGGTAGAAACCCCACAATACTAGAAGACTTACTTAACTGGCTTTCTTCTAATCTTCCTCAAGAAACAATAGTACTAGGAGACTTTAATATTGACTGGAATTTATATAACACCAATCCATCTACCCTGATCAACCTCTATGGCTACTCACAAGCTATAAACTCTCCAACCAGAATAAATAAACTCAATAATAAAGAAAGCATCCTAGATTGGATACTAACAAATTATCCACAGCAAAACTATACAACAGGAACCCTCCCAGATGACCTTAGTGACCACTCTCTAATATATATTATTAGACATAAAACAAGTTTAAATATCTCCACTTCAGTCAGAACTGCCCGTAGTAAAAAACATTTTGACCAGGAACTGTTTCTAAATGAACTTAAACAATGTAACTGGTCACCCCTTGAGTTCCTCCCTATAAATGAAGCAGTTAATTACTTCAATACCACTTTCCTAGCGATCCTAGACCATCATGCCCCAATGCGTTCCATAAGAATGAAAAATAAACCAGCCCCTTGGCTCTCAAATCATAGCAAGAAATGAATCCTTAGTAGAAATAAATCTTGGACTAAATGGTGTACCACAAAGAACATGATTGTTCACCAAACTTTTAGACAACAAAGAAACCTAACAAAAAAAGCTATCCTACAAGATAAAAAGAACTTTTATATTCAACTACAGCAATCATCCCTTCAACAACCTCAAAAGTTCTGGTCTGCTATTAACACACTACTATCCCCAGGCAAAGCAGCAACACCTAATCCACTAGGCTCCAACCCTGACTTTCCATTACAAACAGCAAATGCCTTTAATACTTTCTTCACTACTGCTATACTAAATCTAGCTAACCAACAAAACCCTAATACTCTAAGTTGCCCAGTCCAAGCTCAACTCCTCCCCCTTTTCACCTTGAACCTATACCCACCTCCTATATCTCTTCCTTCCTTCAAAAATTAAAACCTACTACCCCTTCAGCTGATAAATTACCAGCAGAATACCTCAAATTAGGAGCCAAAGCCATTGCCTACCCAATCTCCATATTGATCAATAGAACTATAAAAGAAGGCACTATCCCAACAATTTGGAAAATCTCTCATATCATTCCTCTTCACAAAGGTGGTGACTCTACTGAGTTCTCCAACTTTCGCCCCATAGCTCTACTCTCTCCACTTGCAAAAATAATGGAAAAATGCATCCACAAACAATTAATAACCCACCTTCTCCACTATAATCTCCTAGCTAACTGTCAACATGGTTTCCGGCCTTTCCACAGTACCACTACAGCCTTGCTATCATTTACCAACTGTATCAACATAAATCGCAACAATAATATTTTATCCTCAGCATTCTTTGCAGACCTATCTAAAGCCTTCGACATGGTCAATCATCAACTTCTCCTCCACCTACTAAAGTCCCTCTCTCTCTTGATAATCCTGCTATGAACTGGTTTACATCCTACCTGGAAAACCGAAAACAAGCAGTTCTCTGGCAAAACCATCTTTCAGACCTCCTGCCCACCTCCATAGGTGTTCCTCAGGGCTCTATTTTAGGTCCACTACTGTTTTCCATTTTCATAAATGACCTTCATCTCTCTAATCCACTCTCTACCTGCATCCAATACGCTGATGACTCTACCATCATTTGTTCAGCCTCATCCCTAACTGAACTTCATTCTCTAACACAAAAAGCCTTCTCCACTATAGAACAATGGTTCTCCAACCATTGTCTTCTCCTCAACCCAAAAAAAAACAAGCTACTACTCTTTACACCCTCTCACTTGTCTCCCCCTTTTCATTTTACACTTACATCCAACAATGGTACCATTATCTCTCCAGACCCCACCACCAAACTCCTAGGAATTACAATTGACAATCAACTAAAGTTTGACACTCACATAAATACTACAATAAAATCTATTAACAAAAAACTTGGATCCCTCTATAGAATAAAACCTTTCCTGACACCAGTAGCCAGAACCACTATAGCTAGAACCCACTTAATCTCTACCCTGTTATACGCTTCCCCCATATATACCAATCTTTCTAAAAATAATCTTAACAAACTAGCTAAATCGTATAACAATATTGCCAGATTTGCTACAAACTCTCTATACAGGACTCATCACTGTCAGAATCTAAAACAACTAGGCTGGCCTGAATTACCTCACCTATTACAATTTAACCAACTTATAATCGCCCACAAAGCCCTGCACCAACCCAACAACACCCCAATTCTCTCTACCTTCATAAGACCATACAATAACTTGAGGAATCTGCGCTCTGCTAACAAAATGTTGATTCATACTTGTTTATCAAATAACTTAGCAGGTGACTCCATATTCTCTAATTCAGTTGGTAAAATATGGAATCAGTTACCACAAGAACTGACGACCCTATACTCTCTCTCACTATTTAAAACTAACCTAAAACTTTTCTTCTCTAACCACTGGTTATGCTCTTGTACCAATCCTGACTAACTGTTTTTTCTCTACTTATCTGATACCCACAAAACACATTTTTCTCAACCACAACCCTGCATTTACCATTCTTTATACTAGCCTTCCTTCTTGATTTCTAACATTGTCACTCACAAGTACTACTTACCATGCTTAACTCTCCCACTCATTTTTCCTACTCCTTTTTTAAATATTGTTAAACTAAGATGAATTTATTTCATACTAATGCCTTTTTCTAATTTTTGTATTAAATATTTCTGTAAGTTTTGTAGTATGTTTTTCACTGTTTTTTACTATGTTTTTTTAACTGGAACTTTTCTCCCTGGGCCTCCACTGAAAATGGATATGTATCCAGTTGGACTAGCCCAGTCAACAAATGTAAAATAAAATACATAAAATAAATCATCTTGAATTTACTTAATCTCAGAAATATACCCCGTGACAACCTACTTGGCTTCCCTGCTCAGAGACTTCTATCTAGACAAACCAGAACAACCTTGCCTATCAGTTTTAGTTTGTTGGTGCCTAATGCTAAAAACAACAAAGCAATCAAAGCACAACTGTTTAAGAAACGTTCCTTTTAGAATTCCAGCTATGATAAAACAAGCAGATTTCTTCATCTGTTGAAAGAAGGAGAGACAGTGAGGATGCAAACTGCAAAAGCCTTTGATCAAATTGATCAAGTGAGAGGTATATAGATCCTATTTAGTGAAATCTGAGGGTATAGAATACAGCAGAAACTACAGGCATCTTCTTCCTGTGCCAGAAATGATATTGCAGCATCGTACCTGTGATACAGACTCTAGATCTCAAAGCAACTCTGACAATGTTCATACAGAAGAACATGTCTCCGTATCCATTCCCATTCCTGATGATGTCCCAGATGTCCCCAAAGCTGAACATTCCTTGAAGACAGTCCCCATTGCTAGATCCAATTCTGACTTTTATGCTACATGATTAGGTTGTATTTCTAGACCTAGTGTAAAATACACAGCAACCTGGACATGATTGTTTTATGTGTGTCTGATTTTGTATGATTGCATGTCAAAGAATTAGTTTTGAATAACTGTGCGTCATAACATTTCTGTATAACTGCATGTCATTGAATACTGTCATTTGATATATGATCTATTTCTCAAAGAGGGATGATGTTGAGCATGCAACTTTAAGAAGCATTTCCAGATGTAAGCACGTGCATACAAATAGTGAGCATGTGCAGGCAGCAGTGCCATTTTGAGAGTACAGCCAGAGTGTTAACATGTATGAGTGTAGTAGTCAGTCTGTTTATAAGTTTATTTAAGTTTAAGTTACAAAGCCTCATTCCTGATGTGTTTGTGTGTAATAAAGCTGCTTGACTGAATCCACAACTGTTCATCTGTTTTATCCTGACCGGACAAGTGACAGCAACCAAAGACAATTCAGAGTGTTATAATTCCAAGATGGCTGCAGAATGAGCAACAGCTTAATTTCAGCTCTCCCAGTGTGAAAAAAGAAACTGAGAAACAAAAGCTAGTAATTCTGCTAGCTTGAGTAAAATTTAGTTACTGGCTAAGTTCGCTGCCTGGATGCCAGCAAAGAAGAAGTTCAGAGAACCTGAAAGAAACTCAACTATAAAAGCTGAAGAGTAAAGAATAACTGGGAAGACTCCTGTAGCTGTTCAGCAAAAAGCAGTTCAAGCTCCAGCTTTGGTACAACAGATTGCGTCCAATAATTTACAGGAAAATAAAAACAAATCAAATGTATTCAGAACTGATTAAAACAAATTAAACATTTAAGGAGTATATGAATGCACATAAAAATTCTGGAAAAAATAAAGGAAGCTTTAACTAGCTATTCACATGAGCTGATAAAACTGCAAAAATCATATGCCAAAATGAAGAAAAGGCTGTCTGAGTGTGAGACTTCTCAAGAACTATTAAAAAAAACTGGTAGAGTTAGAGGACAGAGCACTCAGGGAAAACCTGAGACTTTTTTGTTGTACCAGAGAAAATGGAAGGAACAGACTGTATTCATTTTAGGAAATCACATATAAACAACTGTATTGGTATTCCATATCAGGATTTGTTAACTGTAAGGGTGCATCAGTTGCATGCTCCAAAACTGGCCATAAGAAAGGAGCCAAGACCTGTATAGATAAAGATGCAATCATACCAGCAGAACAAGTTGACCCTGACAAAACTGTGGCAGAAGAGCAAGGTATTAAATACTGGAGACAGTAGAGTGTTGATGGAAAATGATTATTCACTGTACACCAGGCAGAAGAGAATTAAATTTATCCCAGCAGCCAGGGATTGTCAAGATTCAAGCTTCTGTATCCAGCTGCTTTTAGCATAATTTTTCTTGGAGGATCAAAGTCATTTTTTGATGCAGAACATTATCATCATCAGTCCCCTTTTCCCATTTTTCTACATGGGGCCAGGGTATCGTGTGTACTGTCCCCAACTCTCTTGATTCACTGCCACACTCCTGCCTTCTTCAACACTCATGCCTGACTGTCGCAGATCTTCTTTCACACAATCCATCCACCTCTTTGGTGGACATCCTCGCTTCCTTTTACCTTCTTCCTATGTGTCCCAAATCTTTATCACCAGATTGTCTTCTGCTTTTCTACACAAGTGCCCAAACCACAGTAATCTGTTCTCTCTGTTTTATTTGATCTTTTCTGCAATTGGAGATACTTTGGCTTCTGCTCTTATTTCTTCTTTATTTCTTCATCTGTCCCACAGTGTGCATCCTATCACCTTTCTCAGACACTTCATTTCCATCACCTCTAGCTTCTTCAACTGTTCTGCCTTTACTGCCCAGGTTTCTGTACCATACAGTAGTACTGGTCGCAGTCCCATGGTAGTGGTGCTGCAGTAGCGTTGTCGCCTCACAGCAAGACGTTGTCCCATTCTATTCTCAGCTAGAGCGTCTTCTGTGTGGAGACATGCGTGAATGAGCGTGCCTTCGTTGAAGGTTGTGCAGCAGGGCTGGTAACTCGGCATGTAAAAATCCACTACCAAACATTAGCGGACTGGAGTTCCGCTGTGGCGACCCCTAACCGGGATAAGCCGAAAGACACAACAACAACAACAACAGTAGTACTGGTCGCACCACTGTCTTGTACACCTTACTGTTCAGCTTCTTTGGCATTCTTCTGTCATAGACTACCCCTGATACTCTATGCCAGTTGGCTACAGTCCCTCTGATTCTTTGACCTCTTCATTCAGACTACCCTTCTCCTCAACTATTCCTCCCAGATACTTGAAGCCGTTTACCTGTTCCACTTTCTTCCCTGCTATTTCTATTCTCAGCCTTTTTCTGATTTCCCCAATTTGCTGCCATTACCACCATCTTATCTGTGATTAGTTTCATCACATGTGCCTTTAGATTTGCTTTCCATTCTCCTATTCTTTGCTGAAGTTCTAGCTCAGAGTCTGCCTGTACTGCCACATCATCTGCATACAGCAGCTTTGCTGATCCGCCCCCTCCAACCTGTTTGCTAATGTAGTCCATCACCGGTATGAACAGCAGTAGGCTCAGAGCTGAACCCTGATGTACACCCACAGCCACTGGGAATCCCTCTGTGAGGCCAAACACTGCTCGTACTTGAGTCATTGGGTCCTTGTACATAGCCTGCACTAATTCTACCAATATTTCTGGGACTTCAAACCACCACAGTACTGCCAAGATCAGCTTTCTTGGGACCTTGTCATATGCTTTCTCCAAGTCTGGAAATGCCCAGTTGGACTCTCTCCTCATCTCTAGCTTCTTCTCAAGTATCTGTCTCAGTGCAAACATCGGGTCAATTGTGCTCCATCCTGATATGAATCCAAACTGCTTATCTCCCATCTTACATTCTACTACTCTGTGTATCCATTTATCAATCACCGTCTACAGAACTCTCATGGAATGTGATAGGAGTTTCATGTCTCTGTACTGCCCACAGTTGTGGATGTCCCCTTTGTTCTTGTACACTGGCATGAATATGCTTATTCTCCAGTCATCTGAAATACATCTTTCTCTCCACACTGCTATTAGTACCCTCAGGAGCCATTTCTCCTCTATCTCACCCAGCATCTTTATCATATCTGCTGTGGCCTCATCTGAGCCTGCTGCTTTCCCTGACTTCATCTTCCTTAGTGCTGTTCTTACTTCTTCTAGGGTGGGCTCCTCTTCTTCTCTCATCGTAGGCTGTTTCTGGGGCAGTACAGCTTCTGCGGGGTTTTCTTCATTCAGAAGCTGCTGGAAATACTCCTTCCATCTGCCTTTGATGTCCTCTGGGCTGGTGAGCAGGTTGTTGCTGGCATCCCTTATGAAGGCTGTCTATCTTCTTTATCCTTCTGTCTTTGCCTTGCAATCTGATATATACACACACACACACACACATATATATATATATATATATATATATATATATATATATATATATATATACTGATGCAGAACATGCTAAGGAGGAAATACAAAAGTTTATTAAACAAAACTGAGCCATCAAACAGAAGTGGACTCTGCTTCTCACTCTTCGGACAATAAAGCTTACAGAGAGACTTTGCCAGTGAAACCTTTTCCAATGTTCTGAAGGAAAATGCTTGCGAGAGAGAAAAAAACATAGTTGACTAGAAAAATCAGGAGCATATTGGATTTGAACAAGAGTCTGGTGTTGGAAGATGGAGATAAATATGAGGAAGACCAACAAAACTGAAATTAAATAAAGCATCGCTCACATTTGTGAAGTATGGCTTTGCAAGAAAAAGTGGCTGAGAAAGAATGGACTTTTGTTGATTTTGTTAAACTTGTAGGTGGACTGTAAAGCATTTACCCTACTTTTTTTGTCATTTATGTTTAGAAGGACAATTTTTTGTTCTTAGTAGTATTTGTATAACACATTTTATAAAATAAACTGTGCTAAACAGCAAAGCAGACTTGCGTAGTATGTAACCAGGGGTATCTTAAATGTGTATTTTCAGTGATTATAGTATGTGATAAAGCCATTAAAGTAAACACATACTTTTTATTTTTAATAAATCTAGGCATTACAATGTAAAAAGAGAAGAAAGGCTGGACAAAAGCAAGTTTAAGTTAATATGCTATAATCTTGGTATGTTGGGGTAGGAGATGCAGTGTAAAAGTACACTGATTGTATTATATGTACAGTTGATATGTTTTCTCTTACATCTGTAAAGGTGAATGCCTGGATTAATGCCCTTGGCTTAATCTAAAAACAGGTACTTTCTGTAGCCAAGTAGATTTGAAAAATAAGCTTGAATGATGAATGCCCAGAGAAGAACTAAGTTTCTTGCATATGCAATGCTATATCTTTTTTCATTTACCAAATGCTTAGTAGGATAAGTCTGCAGCTGACAGCAGTTGTATATTCTGTTCTTATGTTTCCTTGGAGATGAGATACCTGCAGGTGCAAATAATTAATCTCAAGAGTTTTGAGCATTGTTTGCTGAAGAAAATGTAAAGGTACTAGGGCAATCAGTTCTGTAAAAAATAAAGTTTGAAATTAATGGAAGTGAATAAGAGATAGCAATTTCCTTAGCAGCCTTAATACTTCAATACATTTAATACAACACTGTATAATTTAGTTTTATTTAAAGACAGCCAGTGCACTTCTTCTTAAGGCTAAACATTTTTTTCTGAAAGTGTACAAGCTGTTTTTCACATCTGGAAGGGGAACAGAAATAAGAAATGAACAGACAGCAATTAATGTAAGTGGGAGAACAGGCTGTAACATTTGTTTTGTAAAGATAACCTTAATTTTAGGTTGGGTAATGCCTTTCGGGGCTGTTGTCAGTTTAAGGTACTTGGAGGGTTAAACTTCATTTTTTGAAGATATACATTGATTTGTGTATTTTTTTCTAAGTTAAGAAGTTATGGAAGTGTTCTGAATTTTTTTAGGGTTTTCATTAAAACAAAAAATCTTAAAAATGTGACACAGGTTCAAAATGAGATGACAAGAAGCAACTCCATAAAAGACCAACCTGCATAGCAGTAGTGTGTCCATGTAACTCAAAAGTTGGAAATACACATTTGAAAAAGTTGTCATGTATATTAGGTGGGAACAATACGTTTTTATCATAATGGCTAAGGTATCTGTTATTTTGGAATGCTAATGGTCTTTCAGGTATAGAAATGCACAGTGGAAATAATAATATTGCAGGAGACGCATTTGGAAAGAAAAGGGTATGTGAATTTGATAAAGAAAGGATTTCAGGATGGATATAAAACAGAATATCAGGGACAAAGGAAAGGGGAGTGATTATACTGATTGCTAGAGGAGCTCCAATAGTCATAGAAGAGGGAAAAAAAGATAATAAGGTCAGATCTGTGGTAGTAAGGAGCTACTGGAAAAGGAGGATGATTATGTTGGCATGTATTTATATTCTACCAAAAACTGCTATTATGGAGCTTAAGAAAATTTTGGGAGAAATAATAAGCTTCCAGCAGAGAATACTACATACATGCGGTGACTGGAATTTAATATGCAGCAGTGAAGATATATCTGGGGGATCCAGAAGGGAAAATATAACAAAAGAGTTAAATTATTTAAGAAATTTGTGAAAATATTAGGCATGAATTCAATTGTAGGAACTTACATATTATTCCCAAAGGTATAATAGCTGGGCTGGACCAGACAGATGATATATTTCACAGGAACATGGGCATTTAATTGAAAGCTTTGACACACATCTAATAACTATTTCAGATCACACACCAATATAAACAAAGATAAAAATGTAGGATAACAAAGTCAAAATGAGACACTGGTGCTTTCCCTCCTAATTGTTAAAATGAGAGGAATTTAAGGAATGGGTGGCTGAAATTATTCAAAAGCTACTGGGAAGATATACATTTCTTCAGAAGTTACAGCTAGTGAGAGGGATAACATGAAAATAGGGTTTAAAATATGGTAGAAAAAGAGATACGTTGAAGAAGTAATAGAAATTATTTAGAGGGGCTGACAAAGGTTAAAGTACTGCAGAATAAGAGGAATCACAGAGAACAAGAAGAAGTGAAATGCAGAGTGCTAAAGGGAAAATAAAGGAGTATCTAGATAATACAAGAGTTTCAAAAGACTGCTGTCAAGCAACCATTTTTGATAATAACTCTACAGCACAAAAACTTTTAGCAGAATGACTTACACAAAAAGAAGTAAAACGGGTTTTTGCCAAAATTAGGGAGCTTATAACAAGAAAAATAACTATAGAAATCCTGTAGAAGTACTACAGATATTTGGGAAAGGTTATGAAAAACTAAAAATCAGAGAAATGTGGAAATCAAGAAAGAGCACTAATGGAAATATTCATAGAAAGATTAAGTATACCACGGTTAGAGAGAAATGAGGATCAACAATTAACAGTTAAGATAGGAGGAGATGAAATAAAAATGGTGATGTGTAATCAATCTGCAGGACAGTCAGGAACAGATAGTACTCCTGTGGAAGTATGGCAGTTAACATAGAAGAAAGTGATAAACATCTGGAAGGTTTTGTTCAATTAAAAGTTATGTTCTTACCATAACTAGGCATCTGTGTTGTCCATTTTCATTCTTCCTCAATGTAGAGGTTTGGATCCAATCATCGGATCTGACTTGGCTGCTTATTTTAGACTTAGGATCCAGCTCTCGAGCTCCTCCCTGTACCCATAATGCTCTGCTGTATCCCCAAAGCCTCAGATTGAGTTTGCTGCCCAATTCCCATAGTACAAACAGAGACAGAAGATGAAGAAAAAGAGACTGAGCTCTGACCTGGAACTGTAGGTTCCAATATAGTCCAATAGGTCTCTCCAGGAGCTTTGGATGGGGGGTGGAAGGGAGGGAAGCTGAGGGAGAATGAAAATGGACAGCACAGCTGTCTAGTTATGGTAAAAACATAACTTTTAAATCTGCTGTTGTCCTTTTCATTCTTCCTCAACATATGGGTCAGAGTCTCCAGTTACATTGCTCTTGGGTGGCCCTCATGGAAGGATATTCCTGAGCACCGCTGAACCAAAGGAGGCTCTATTTCTAGAAATAATATCCAATTTGTAATGAGAAATAAAAGTATGAGCACTGGTCCATGTGACTGCAGCACAAATGTCATCAAAAGATGTTCTGGATCAAAAACCTGATGATATGGCCATGGATCTGGCTGAATGAGCCTGGGGAGGCTTGGGTAATGTCATGCTTTTTTGAGAGTAAATCCAGTAAATACAATATTTTATCCATTTAGCTAGGGTGACTTTGGATACTGGATAACTCAGTCTTTTTGAGGAAAAGGAAACAAAAACTTGGTCTGATTTTCGGAATTGTTTTGTCCTATAAAGATAAAAATGTCACTGTCTGTGCCCATCCAAGAGGTGTAGCATGCATTCAACCTTTGCCCGTAAGATTTGGAAAGAAGACTGGTAAATGAATGGATTGGTTAATGTTATTCTCAGAAGCCACTATAGGTAAAAAAAGAAGGGTTAGTCCATAAGGAGACCCTGTCCTTATGAAAAATAATGTATGGAGATTTACAAAAGAGAGACTGGAGTTCAGATATTCTCTTTGCAGAAGTGATGGATACCAACAAAACTGTTTTCCATGATAGAAATTTCAGACTGGATTTAGCTAAAGGCTCAAAGGGTTTCTCTGTTAGGCCTTGTAGCACAACTGTCAGGTCCCAAGATGGAGAGGGATCATTAATTGGAGGCCTTAAAAGAAAAATTATTTTCATGAAAACCTTTGCATAGTTTAGAAAAAGCCAGAGAAACATGTCTGTTGCCCATATGAAAATTGGAAATAGCTGCCAGTTGGAGCTTAACTGTAGAAAAACTAGCTCCTTCTTCAAACAACATTGTCAAGAAATGTAGAATCATAGTAACTGGGGCAGGAAAGCGACTGATGTCTTTATTCAAAGTCCAAAGAGAGAATCTTTTCCATCTGCTTTTGTACAACTTTTTGGTTGATTCTATTTGAGAAGCCAAAATAATGTTGCATACAGGCGTTCTCCTGGACTGTCTAACTATTACTGGAAGTGGAGAAACAATGTGGTTAGTCTTAGGGCTCAGATTTTGGGATGTTGGATCCCTAATGGGTGTGACAGGAGATCCAAAGTTGGCTCCAGTATCCATGGAGGATAGAGAAGATGAGACCATAAGAAGGGAAACCATACTTGCTTTCTGTAACAATTTGGGAATTAGAGAAAGGAGGGTAACCATAATGGAAACCAGGGGCCAAGCGTGAATCGGGGCATCTTTTGGTGACTCTCCCTGAGGGGGGATCAGAACGAAGTACCTGCTACACTTGTTGAGGGAAGTGGCAAATAAGTCGCAAGATTGGTCCCAACACCGGAAGATCATCTCCGCCACAGACTGATTGAGAGAACACTCGTCACTCTTAGGACATCAGAATGGATATGCTTAGCTAGTCCACTAACACACTGGTTTTGCCTGGAATGTGTGTCACAACTAGAAAACGGTCTGAAGAGATTGCCCATTCCTATATTCATGGCCTCTATGCAAAGGGGGTAAGATCGAGTTCCTCTTTGTTTGTTATTGTACCAGACTACAGATATGTGTCGGTCTAAACTGCAATAGTCCTGAAAGGAAGAGCATCTTGAAAGGCCTGCAACACTAATAGGACTGATCGCATTTCCAGCATATTGATATGCAACTTGATCTCTTGGGACAACCATGTGCCTTGGACTGTTCTTCCCAAGAAATGTCCCCCCACCCCAATTGAGAAGTGTCTGTGGTCACTGTGGCTGTAGGGATTAGAAGGACAAAGGGCCTGCCTAGATGTAAATCATTGGACTGCACTCACCAACTGATATGTCTTCTGCAAACTGGAGTGATCCTGAGTGGATAGGCTAGGACTTTTTTATAGAATGGACCACTGCGCAGCTAGTATCCACTGTAGAACCCAGATAAAAAAGTATGCCAAAGGAAGTAATACAATAGCTGCTGCCATGGAACCTAATACTTGCAGTACTGACCTTGCTGGAGGAGATGAGTGAGTAAAGAGAAATTGAACTTGAGTCCTTATCATAGAGAGATGATGCTGAGGTAAGGATACTATTTGTTTTGCAGTCTCTTGAAGAAGAACACCAATGAACTCCAGGCTCAGTACTGGGTTTTTATTCAACTTGGGATGATTTATAGTTATGCCCAAAGAGTTGCAAATCTGGAGCAAACAGTCCCTGTCATGTAGATGTTGATGCTTGAAGGGGGTGGTAAGGAGCCAGTCATCTCGATGTGGAAACACCTGGAATCCTTTGAGTCTCAAGTGAGCTGCCACCACTACCATGCACTTGGTAAACACCCTGGGGCTGTAGTGAGTCCAAATAGCAGGGTTCTCAATTGGTTATAACTGTCTCCCAGGTGAAAGCAAAGATGGCTTCTTGTCTATTTTGATATGATTATATGTATCCTGAAGATCTAGAGAGCACATCCAATCATCCTTGCAAAGAAATGGCAGAATGGACTGGATAACGGCCATTTGGAAGTTTGCTTTCTTTACAAACTGATTTACATTGCCTAGATCCAAAATAGGTCTCAGGTCTCCTGTTTTCTTTGGCACTAAAATGAAGCGTAAGTTCTGAATCCTATCTGGTCTGGAGAGTCCTTTTGGATGACTCTTTTGTCTAGCAGCTTTATGATCTCTTGTGCTACTGCATGCCTCTGACTGGGTGGAACATTTGGAAGTTTCTTCCTTTTAAGAGGAGGAAGAAGGGAAAATGGTATGTAATAACCCTTGGATATTATGCTAAGTACCCAAGTATCTTGTGTTATACTTGCCCATGATTCTGGGCGCAAACATAATTGACCCCCTGACAGCTTCCAGAGTTGGACAGTCAGGTAGTACTTCAGGAGTGCTGGAAAGGCCTGCCTGAGAAAGAATCTCAAGGAAATCAAAGGACCCTGACATTTGCAGAACCACATCTTCTTGATACCTGTCTGTTTCCTAGAAAATCTTCATTGAGGTGCAGAAAACTTGATTCCTATGGCAGACAGAGTGTTTCCCTCTTGCTCACAGTGAGTCTATGTCACTTTAACTGATGTCCTAAACAGGGACATGCCATCAAAGGGGGCATTAATAAAAGATGAGGTGCCTTCAGCTGTGTGAGACATCAACCTCACCAAAGCATTGGATATGGACAAAAGAGTGGCCAGTTAAGAGGATGTACTTTTGAGGTCCTCAGCAGACATGGACTCTGAGACAATATTTGAAAGTTCCTTGGTCAAATCTCTCTGAAGCTGACTGAAATGTGTCAGGTAATAAGTGACCTCAGGACAAAAGTTTCTGAGGTGAAAACTTGCTTTCCAAACCTGTCCAATGCTCTAGACTCCCTGTTAGGCAGATGGACAGTAGAACTCTATTCTGCTAGCTCCTTCTTGGTGGTTGCTGCCGCCCCCATCAAAGCGTCTACCAGGAACACTTTGCTCCAGTGTGGTCTGTTGGTGGTAGGTGCCAAAACCTTGTCAGGTCTCTTTAGAATAGGTTCAACAATGTCCAGCTCCTTCCAAGCCCGATGGGCAACTAAATCAATATGTTTGTCTGCTAGAGGGGAGCAAACCAAGATGTAGACGGGCCAGAAACAAAAACCTCCACAAATACCAATTCTTCTGGTGAGGGGTTTTGGGAACACCAACCACCTTTCTGTTTTAGGATCTCTAGAATATCTGCAAAGGAGCTATCATCAGGTTGTGACCTGGGGGACCCTTCTCCTTCATCAAAATCTGTATCCTCTGTAAGAGACTCCAAAGAGGAGTCAATGTGTCTCATTTTACACATTCTGTTGTGGTGTGAAGTCTCAGAAGATAGGGGAAGTTCCTCCACAGGAACTGTCTGGACACTTATTGATTCTGGTTGTCCTTATGGAATAAGTCTGTGTGACTCTGAGCTAGGAACCAATGGAGGGAAGAAAAGGCTAAAACCTAACACCAGTGAAAAACCTGCAAAAGGCAAGAAAAATTAAGACTGAGAGAAGAAGTTTAATAAAAAACTTAAGAAAGATTTGCTACTACTCACAAGAACACAAAAATTGCTTGAGAGCTCTGGAAACCTGCATCTGTTTGTGAAGGCGGCAAATGAGATCTGTGGCTTTGCGGATTCAGCAGAGCATTATGGGTACAGGGAGGAGCTCAAGAGCTGGATCCTAAGTCTGAAATAAGTGGCTGAGTCGGATCCGAGAACTGGATCCAAAACCATACATTGCGGAAGAATGAAAAGGACAACATCTGATCAGTATGTTAAAAGGAAGATAAGCACCAACATCATAGAAGAAAGCTGTGGTGGTTGTAATATCTAAAGCTGATAAAGACCCCTCAAACCCAGATTCATATAGACCCATTTAAATGTTAAACAATGATTATAAAATATTTATGCGTATAATAGCTAAAAGAATGGAAAGGGTGTTACTTTGACAACATTAATAGAGAAATGATGATCCAGATGTAAGCAGAATGAAAAGAAAACACTGCTGTTGTTTGTGGGTCTTGATGCACAGAAAGCATTCAACACAGTAAGCTGGGATTTTATGAGTAGGGCTATGAAAGCATTTGCAGTCCCTGATACAATAACAAGGTCAATTAGGATACATGAGGGATCACTGGCAAAAATTAAAGTGGAAGGATTCCTCTCTGATAAGTTGTGCCTGAACAGAGGAATGAGGCAGCGGTGACCTCTTTCCCTTTATTTGCTTTATATTTACAACCATTGCAAAGAAAATAAGGGACTCAGAAATTCAAAGATATAATTGGTATGGTAATTAAGAAAATCTGAATTTATTTGCAGACAATATTACTTTGTACCTGATAAATCCAGAAAAACACATCTTAGTGCTGTGGAATATTTTGAGACAGTTTCAAGTCTTTTTGTGATAAAATAAAGGCTATAGCTGTAAATTATGTATCAACACAGGAATTGGTTTAGCAATACCCATATTTATGAGGACATGATAATATGAAGTATTTGGGAGTATGGATTACAAAGTCTTCTGTTATGACAGTTAAGGATATGTGGAAAGGGACTAAACAAAAGATAATACAAAAACTGAGAAACTGTACCTCTTAAGCTCTTGTTTATGAATATGGATAGTAAGATACAAGCAATGAAAATGTTTGGTCCCTTTACTTTTATATATAAGTCAGGCATATTTTATCAACCAGAGGAGAAGTAGTGAACAATAACAAAGAGTTGAATGAGAATGGAAAAAGGGGATTTTGACAATATGACTGACTGCGAGTAGGGATACAATGAATAAACAAGAGAGGGCTGGAATTTGATGGAGAAAACTGGTAAAGGAACCAAGATATTGGGAGCAAATAACTAGTGTGGGAAAGTTTATAAAATAGGATGAGGCCAGGAAGACTTTTGGACTGCAGGTCTACAGACTCCCTTCCCTACCAGTGACAGATATTAGAGTGTACGCAAACAGAAAGGAATAAGGGAATCTTAAGTGAAAGACCTGCTCTGGTGGAATTTTTAGCTAAATATTGAACAGAAGCTGCTGTTAAAAAATGAATAATTAGTAGGGCATATAAAATATTGCACAGTAACTATAAGAATCGGTCAGAAGAGGTTTGAAAAGATTGGGAAGAGATATTAGATAAGGAATTTAAGAGGGAACAATGAAAGGAAATATGTATGCTCCCAAGTATGCAACAAAGTTTAGAAGGTTTAGTATTTTTTCTAAGAAATGTTTGCATAGGTATTTTCATACCCTAAGCAGACTCCAAAGAAATTTTCCTCAGGCAGATGGCACATTTCAGAGGTGTGATGGGGAAGAAACAGGTGACTGGGAACATGTTTTGAGAATGTAATTAGTTGGCAGATTTTACAAATTCCCTACAGAGTACTCTGTCAGAAATACTGGGTATGCAAATGGGTGCAACTAAGGAAATGGCTCTTTTGATCTGGGTCACAGGATCTGAACTGTCTAGATACAGTAATTCCTATTTTAAGTTTAATTCTGGTGGTGGTATCAAAAATGCAATTAAAAGAAAATGGAAATCAAAAACATCAAGCAAGTGTATTTGAAGCATTTATTACTGCAACAGAAATAAAAGCACTGGAAGTGGGATCTTTAACAATTGGAAGGATCAAATTACATAGGAATAAATGGAAACTGTGGGAACAATACATGCAGAATAATGTTTTGGAGGAGTGAGCTTTAAAGAAAGGCAGGATAGATACAAAAGACATATGTATGTAACTGGAAACATGTTAATATAGTTTGTTTTCTTTTATATTAATGCACATTTGCCTATGTCTTTAGTGCTAATTTAATAAAAGTGTTAAAAAGGATGGTCTAGAGAGTTGAGTGCCTTGATCAGGGCAAACAACTCTTGTATTTATGTTCTTGTGTCTGAATTGGTGTCTCACACATCTTGCACTTTTATTCCTTCTAGAACTACTCCCCAAGAAAAGTCCAATGTTTTGGAAGGATCTGACTGCTTTGCAACAGAAAAGGAGAAGGATAAACCTGGATTTAGTGATATCTGTTGTCTTCACCTAGTGATTTTCCTTCTCACAAACATCAGCACTGGGATCTGAAAAGACAAGGAGTGTTGGTGCTGGGACCAAAGACACTTCAGATACCACTGCATCTTTCTCATGTGGATTCTTGCCAGGGATGTTATGAGAATAATAGAAGTCACAAGAACCAAAATCCTGAGGTATTCCCTTGCAGTGACTGCAGTCTGAGTAGAAACCCAAAGAAATAGATCTAGATACAGATCTATTTTTTTCCTGTAGAAGAAAAGCTCTTCAAACTGTAGTGTTTAGTTGACATCCCAGAAACACAACCCTGTGAGAAGGAGTCAAAAAAGACTTTGAATGTTCTCCTGGAATCCCCAGCTTGTGTATGAGATCTTTCACCCAAGAGAGAAATTCCTGACACTTTGAAAAAGACTCTGCGAAGATAAGCAAATTGCCTAAATATGGAAAAATGTGTAATCTGCAATAAACTATAACTGGAGCTAGGCACTTTCTGAACACTCTTGGTACAGCAGATAGTCCAAAGGGCAAGTTAGAGAACTGGTAATGTGAACGCCTTAAGTCTAGATGAACAGGAATGTGACGATAAGCATCTTTTAAATCTAATGTTACAAGGAAACCTGAATGAAGAAGAAGAGGTAATAGGTTGTGAAGTGATATCATTTTGAATTTGGATACTATCCCAAACAAGTTTACGAAAGAAGGATCCCAAACTTATCTCCAAGCATTTTATTTCTTCGGCACTAAAAATATCCTTGAATAAAACCCCTTTCCCACCTGGGAATGGAAAACCAGTTCTACGACTCCCTGGGAAAACATATGATGAAGGACAGGTAGAAAAAAGAGACTGATCTGGAGGATGAGGACTTAATCCCTGGAAAGGAGAAATTTCCTCCCTTGTCCTGGTTTGTGGAGTTTCCAGAATTCTTTTTGGAACCCCCTTGCCATTTTTGGGTCTATATCAGTTCATCAAAATGTCTGAAGTTCGAACATCATATGTTCAAACTTCAAACCACGAACTGCAAAAACACTGAAGTCTTAAAGCAGCAATGTGTCCCAGGGAAAAAAATCTCTGTTCCAAGTAACACAGATGCAACACAAACACACCAAAACAACATCAATCCACACACATACACTCAAAATCCTACATCTAACCCTACACTAAACTGTACATACACTACTACCTATCCACTTACCTTAACCCAAACCCTAACCCTAAGGTCCTTCACTATCGTACACTCACCTGACCCGAGCCCTAACCCTAACTCACCTATCCCGCCCTAACCCTAAAGTCTTTCACTGTCGCATACCCACCTCACCCGCACCCTAACCCTAACTCACCTAACCCGCGCCCTAACTCCAACATCCACACAATCTCACACTTTCCTGAACCCGACCCGTAACTTCCCACCACAGTCCTAATACTCGCAAAGCCACAGAAATGGCCCACTGAATTATTTCCCTGGGAAAGAATTCGGTGGGCCGCGGCTTCGGAATTACCAGTGTTCGAACTTTGCAGTTCGAACATCTGGTATTCGTTATTCAGCCATTTTGATGCACTGATATAAACCCACCATTTTTCTTAAACATATGTTTATCTATATTTGTTGAGACTGATTATTTTGTTTCTTACCAAAATTGGATGAGGAGCTGGAAAATCCCATGGAAAACAAGACGAAGGTGGAAGGAAAAAATCTTAAAACAGTCCCTGTATCAGCTTACCCCTTTCTTCATACTTTTTGATCACCTCAGCAGCAGAGAGACCTAAAACTAAATCTCTATCCAAAGGAGAACTTAAAATCTCATTAAAACATAATTTGGGAGGCTCTGAGAATGGAGCCATGCAAACCTCATCAAAACAGTATCAGTGACCATAGCCTGAAATAAGTACCTAAAGAGTTGTACACACTGTATACAATGAGTAGTGACTTAACAACAGAAGAAATTATATTACAGCAGATTTTTCCTCACAAGAAGAAACTGCAGATAAAACATTCCTCATACTTTCACAAACATCAGAACAAACCTTAACATATAAGCCTGAAAATTCAAACTTCTAAAACTCAAAGTTACAGAAGTATACACTTTTTTTCTCATACTTATCAATAACCTTCCCATACTTATATGAAAGAGCAGGATCAGAGCTGACTAAGTGTTTAGCAGCAAAGGAATCAACTAAAGCTATAGCTGCTAGATCAGGTGTGGAAACAGTGTATAAAAACTTAAAAGACTAAGGAACTTTATATATCCTATCTGCCTTTTAAGGGGCAGCTGGATGACTGTCAGGGAATATTACAGGCAGTAATGCACACATTCTCCAGGCTGCAGTTAACAGCTCACAGCATTGTCTGAGGACTGAGAAACCTCATTGTTCTCCTAATGAAAACACTGGTGCATTCTAGAAAAGTTTCTGAGAAAGACACCCCCTATAGAAAGAGTCAGACACTGATCTCTCTTCCGAGTCTGAGCAGAAAACCTTGTATATGTCCCTTCATCACCCGTCCAGAAAAAGACTTGAATCTCTGCAGGAAAGGAGATATCCTCCTTTCTTTCACTAGAAACTACTACATAAGATGGATTAGTAGTCCGAATTAAACTCTGAGCCAGACACAGTAAACTACTCCAGTCTATGGAAATTTGAGTAGTAGCGGTAGTAGTACATGCTTGTTTTTTTGTTTCTTTCTGACAGGAAAAATGGACCAACAGTGTTATTAAGGGCAGCCGCACATGCTGGTAAAAACAAAGTCTTTAAGTCACTTATTTCACAGGGAAATACATTAAAAAAACACTTTAAAGTACTTTGCCAGTCCCACAATGTAAAATAAACACAATTCTCCACAAAAAAGCTGTTTTCTAGTTACTTAAAAATGTTACGTACTTATCATAATGTTCCATTTTTGTTGTCCGTTTTCATTCTTCCGCAACTGATGAGTTAACTCTCGAGCTCCTCCCTTTATCCATAATGTCCCAACAATTTAACATACCTCAGATTGAGTTTGTTGCCCCTAGGATATAGGGACCCCTATTATGTAAGATAGGAAAGGTGGAAATGAAAAAGGAAGCTAGAGCTCAAACAAGGAACAGAGGTGCAGGTCTTAGATCTTTCCAGAAGCAAAGGATGGGGCATGTGGACTGGAAGTTGAGGTAGAATGAAAATGAGCAACACACTTTTTTATCTCATGTTCTCCTTTTCATTCATTCTTCACCTGATGGATCAGACTCCCATGCTACTGTGACCTTGGGAGGCCCTCGTAGAAGGATATTCTGGAGTACTGCACAGCCAAAGGCTGCTGTGTTCCTAGAAATCAAATCTGATTTGCAATGAGCAAAAGAAGTATGAGAAGTAATCCAAGTTACAGCTGCACAAATGTCATCTAAGGAAGCCCTTGACCAAAAGGATGAAGAAACTGCCATAGACCTTGTGGAATGGGTTTTAGGGGGTTTGGGCAAGGATAAAACTTTTTTTTACCATAAACAAACAAAATGCATTCAGTTAACCATTTGGTAATGTAACTTTGGATACTGGTTTACCCAATCTGTTAGGAGAAAAGGAAATAAATGACTGCTCAGATTTCCTGAAGTAACTGGTTCTGTGAAGATAAAAGCAAAGTTGTCTATGCACATCCAAAGTATGGCGCACATACTCTCCCTTATTTGAAACATTAGGAAAGAAAACTGTTAGATTAATGACCTAATTTATGTTTGACTCAAAAGCTACCTTAGGCAAGAGGGATGGATTTGTTCGCAAAGGCAGCCTGTCTTTATGAAAAAATACATCAGGAGGTTTAGAAGATTGAGCCTGGAGTTTGGATACTCATCTCACTGATGTGATAACGACCAGAAAAATGTTTTTCAGAAAACAATTTCGTTCTGCTTTGGCTGAAGGTTGAAAGGGAGCTTGTGTTATGGTCTGAAGCATGACAGTCAAATCCCAATGAGGAGTAGGGTCCTTTAACAGGGGTCTAAGTAAAAAGGATCCCTTAAGAAAGGCTTTACATAGTTTAGAATAAGCTAAAGTACAGTTATTTTTTCCCAGGTGGAAATATGAAATGACAGACAAGTGCACTTTACTAGCTGAAATATGTATACCTTCACTTTAAAACTGAAGCCAAAAATTCAAGAACAGATGGCACAGGTGCTGAAAAAGGATCCAGGTCCTTGTTAAGGGCCTAGAAAACAAATCTCTTTCTTTTACTTTTGTAAACCTTCCTAGTAGAAGCTTTTTAGGAAGACAGTAAGATATAATGTGTCTAACAGTCATCTGAATTGGAGAAACCATGCGGTTGGTTTGAGGCCTGTTAGGTCCAGATGAGTCATACCTGTTGGGTGAGACAAGAAGCCTGGAGTGGGATCCAATTAACAGGGTGGATGTAGAAGGTGAGGCCAGAGGAAGGGGAACCAGTTCTAACAAGGCCAAGGGTACAGTGAGGATAACTGTGCTCAACTGGAATGCTTTGTGTAGAAATTTGGGGCTGAGAGGTAATGGTGGGTGAACATAAAGATGACCGGAGGGTCAGTCGTGGACTATAGCATCTCTTGGTGACTCCTTCATTGGAGGGATCAGGGCAAAGGACCTGCTGCATTTGTGGTTGAGCGGTGAGGTAAACAGATCACTGTATGGCTGATAGCATCCATGGAAAACCCTCTCCACCAAGTTGATATTAAAAACCACTCATTAGGCATCAGAATGGAACTGCTTAATTTGTCTGCAATCACATTGGATTTCCTTGGGATGTGCATTGCTATTAGAAAGTGACTGAAAGAGATTGCCCATTGCCACACTCTCACTGCTTCTCGACAAAGTGAATAAAATCTGATTCCTCCCTGTTTCTTGATGTACCAGACCACTGACATATTGTCCATCTGAATGGCAAGAGTCCCAGATGGGAGAATGTCTTGAAAGGGCTGCAATGTTAGGGAGGATTGCTCTCATCTCCAGGACATTGATATGCATCTTGGCCTCTCTGGGGGACCAAGCGCCTTGGAATGTCCTTCCCAAGTAGTGCCCCCCACCCCAAATGGGAGGCATCATTGGCCGTGGGCTTGGGAAGAACAAATGGATGGCCCACGCAGAATTGGTTTGAATTAATCCACCAAAGAAGATATCTTTTGGATACTTGAGTAATCCTGACTGGAGAGGTTAATGGATTTTGAAGAATGGACCACTGGACTGAATGTGTCCATTGAAGAATTCACATGTGGAACCTGGCCAGAGGGACAGACTCGGGACCCCAGTGTCTATATTTGAGTGGATGAAGAGAGTCTGTCCAACTGACTGTGTCCAAACAAGCACCTGTGAACTCCACACTCTGCATAGGTGTGAGCTGGGATTTGTTGAAACTAACAGTGATTCCCAGATGAATGCAAAACTGCATCAAATAGTTCTTTGCCTGTAGACGTTGATGCCTGATTGAGGCAGCTAGGAGCCAGTCATCTAGATATGGAAACATTTGGAATCCCAGCAGTCTCAAATCAGCTGCTACCACTGTCATGCATTTTGTGAACACCCTGGGGCTGTGGTGAGACCAAAGTGCAGTGCTCTGGTAATGACTGACCCAGATGGAAGCACAGGTATCTTCTGTAGTGTCTATGGATTTTGATGTGGTAGTACACATCCTGAAGCTCTACTGAGCACATCCAACTGTCCTTTTGCAGCAGAGGTAAAATGGACTGAACCGTGATCATCCAAAACTTTGAATACTGTACAAACTGATTCAATTTGCTGAGATCCAGAATTAGTCTCAAGTCCCATGTCTTTTTTGGCTCCAAGAAGAATCTTGATAAAGTTCCAGATCCTCTCTGGTTTGGGGGGACTTCTTGGATGACTCTTTTTAGCAGCTTTTTCAGTCCTAGAAATGCTGCTTCCCTTTGACTAGGTGGAACATCGGGGTTTTTCTTCACATTGGTGGGAAAGGTTAGAGAAAATGGTACTGTACAGTGTAAGAAACTTCTCTGTGTGGAAGATTTTCAGTCCATATATTTCTAGTTAATCACTGTATATTAATCAGATCAGACAATAGTAGTAGAAGTAGCGAACATAAACTCGTCAAGTCAAAAAGTAATAATAGAAAATATATAATTCTACAGTATTACTAAGTATTCGAAAGTAATCCAAGCAAGGCAGGCAGTCTGTTTCCAGTCGAAAATCCTTTATTAAGTACACAGACAAGCGATCCAAGTAAAACAAAAATAGAGTAATAATTTCCTCACAAGCTTTCTAAATATATATATACTTTTTATCAGGCATGGGAGTGGTTTACTGTGCTGTAAAACAGTGTTATTGGTACACATGTTAAATTCACATCCCTTCCCCCATCAGTGTGACATTCGAGCTGGTCCTGCCCTACCTAGTAGCTGTCATAATAATATATAGCTCTAATGTACTTTAATGGTACATCTTATTTAACCAACTTATTAAGTCTGTGATTTTATACAAGGCAATATACTACATGGCTGGAAATATATCAACCTTAGTTCATTTTGCGATCAAAAATTATATATAAATATATACATATACATTTTGCATGTAAAAATCAGTTTCTATTTTCATAACCTATTGTTAACAAAGATCGCTTTCATCCTTCTAGGCTTCTTCAGGTCTGTGTACAAGAACCCTAAAAACCTATATAATTGTATAATTAGTTAGTATTGTTATTACCATCATTTTGAATAAAGTGGAAAAAAGAGAACCAGAAAAAGTAAAAAAATATATGTATGATGATGGAAACAAAATATACACTTAAATGTCAAATGATTTAAAATGGTATTTAAAACCAATTTGTAGAAAAAATAAAATAAAATACACTTAGTCATGTAAACAATGTGGCAATTTTCTAAGTTCCAGTGCACTTTTAATTGAACAGTAGTAGTTTAGTCCAGGCTTTCTAAAAGAGTTCAGCTTTAATTGCCACATGAGTTCCTGTTTCTCCAGAATATTCGGGATGTCTCCTTCAAGATCACCCATGTCTATGTGATCCAGGATCTGGAACTTAAAACCTGTGTGTCTTTTATGAAGAGAAAGGTGTTTGTGTTTCTGATTAACATCTTAGGTGAAGCCCCATCATTTGTTTATAGGAAGGCCAGGAATATTAGAAGTTTTGTTGAATTTAAACCTAGACCATGTGAGAAAAGCTCTAAAAGATGTGAAACTAATTGTACATTTTGTATATTTATACAGCAAGGTGATAGTTTTATTGCCCTTATTTAAAGAAGATCATTAAAACCAGTGCAGGGGGTGACTGTAACACTAAAAAAGTAATTTACAGGGCACAGTGCAATGAATGTGATGCATTCTATGTGGGCAAGACTGTAAATAAACTCAAGCGAAGGATTTCATGTCATCTGCCAGAAATCCGCTCTGGATGTAAAAATAATGCACTAGCCAAACACCTTTCTCTTCATAAAAGACACACAGGTTTTAAGTTCCAGATCCTGGATCGCATAGACATGGGTGATCTTGAAGGAGACATCCCGAATATTCTGGAGAAACAAGAACTCATGTGGCAATTAAAGCTGAATTCTTTTAGAAAGCCTGGACTAAACTACTACTGTTCAATTAAAAGTGCACTGGAACTTAGAAAATTGCCACATTGTTTACATGACTAAGTGTATTTTATTTTATTTTTTTCCACAAATTGGTTTTAAATACCATTTTGAATCATTTGACATTTAAGTGTATATTTTGTTTCCATCATCATACATATATTTTTTTTACTTTTTTCTGGTTCTCTTTTTTCCACTTTATTCAAAATGATGGTAATAACAATACTAACTAATTATACAATTATATAGGTTTTTAGGGTTTTTGTACACAGACCTGAAGAAGTCTAGAAGGACAAAAGCAATCTTTGTTAACAATAGGTTATGAAAATAGAAACTGATTTTTTCATGCAAAATGTATATGTATATATTTATATATAATTTTTAATCGCAAAATGAACTAAGGTTGATATATTTCCAGCCATGTAGTATATTGCCTTGTATAAAATCACAGACTTAATAATTTGGTTATATAAGCTGTACCATTAAAGTACATTAGGGCTATATATTATGACAGCTACTAGGTAGGGCAGGACCAGCTCGAATGTCACACTGATGGGGGAAGGGATGTGAATTTAACATGTGTACCAATAACACTGTTTTACAGCACAGTAAACCACTCCCATGCCTGATAAAAAGTATATATATATATATTTAGAAAGCTTGTGAGGAAATTATTACTCTATTTTTGTTTTACTTGGATCGCTTGTCTGTGTACTTAAAGGATTTTCGACTGGAAAGAGACTGCCTGCCTTGCTTGGATTACTTTCGAATACTTAGTAATACTGTAGAATTATATATTTTCTATTATTACTTTTTGACTTGACGAGTTTATGTTCGCTACTTCTACTACTATTGTCTGATCTGATTAATATACAGTGATTAACTAGAAATATATGGACTGAAAATCTTCCACACAGAGAAGTTTCTTACACTGTTTTGTTTTTAGACCCACTACACTTTAGTGGGTTGTTTTGAGACTTCGGGGATACCACGGAGATTACTTGTTTTTAGAAAATGGTACTGTATAACCTCTGGATAGGATTCTGTGCACCATGGAAACTTTTGTAATAGATAGCCAGGCTCTCCAGTGCACAGACAAATGCCCCCTGACTGCCTCCAAAGGGAAAAAGGTAGGCCTCCTTTCAGGAGTGCTGACAGGGCTTATCCAAGAAGGAGTCCCTGAAGCTATAGTTCTAAGGGCCACCTCTACTGCAAGGAGAGCTTCATCCATTTGAGTTCCCTCCTCTGTCCCTGCAGGAGCTATCTCCACGAGAATCTTAAAAAGGATCCTGGGATTTTCTAAACCACATTTTTCTACCTCCTCACTGACTCCTTGAGAAAGGTCTTTGAAGGGTTGAAAAACACACACCATGGTAGACAGCGTCTTTCCCTCTTGATCACATCTCGAGAGTGTGTCTTTTACCTTGGGGCAGAACAGTTAAGATCAATCAAAAGGCGTACTGATGAACAAAGACTTAAAGGGCACCACAAAAATCACATAATTGCATCCAGGCATGTCTCTTGATGGCTATGTCTGAACCCACAGGTACCTTCCACTGTGTGGGAGATCAACCTCATAGATGCATTTGAAATAGACTGGAAGGTAGCTATTTGCTTGGAAATTCTATTTTTATCCTTGGCTGACATAGACCAGAAACAGATCTGACAAGCTTTTTAGTCAGACCTCTTTGTAACCTCATAATATGTGCCAGATAATTTAGCAACCTGAGGACAAAGGTCACTGAAGCGTACACTTCCCAATCTGTCCAAAGCCCTGGACTCTCTGTTAGGGGGATGGACAGAGGAACTCTGTTCTGCCAGTTCCTTCTTGGTGGCTGCAGCCACAAACTCTGTTCTGCCAGTTCTTTCTTGGTGGCTGCAGCCACAACCATAACATCAACCAGGACTCTCTTGCTCCAGTGTACCCGGTCTAGTCCTTGGGGGCAGCTAAAATCTTGTCTGGTCTTTTTGGTATCGGCTCTACAGTATCTGGATCCTTCTATGCGCAGCGAGAACCAAGGTCTATGAGCTCATCTGTCAGGGGAGGGGGGCACTTAAGAAGTAGATGGGCCAGACAAGAAAGCCTCTGGGAACACTGATTCCTCCTGGCAGGGATTGCCAGAGAACCAACCACCTTTTTGCTTCAGGAGCTCCATGATGTCTCCTTTGGAGACATCATCAGATGTTGATCTGTGGGACCCCTCTTCCTCATCAAAACCGGTGTCCTCTGTGAGAGATTCCTGGGGGGAAATCTAAGTGCCTCCTCTTACACATTCTCTTCCAAGGGACTTCCTCAGTGGTGTGCCCTGGGAAGTATCAGAAGAGATGACGATATCCTGATGGACCAGCTGGAGACTAGTTTGGGTTGGCTGTCCAACTGCAAAGGATGGACGAGGCTCAGAGCAAAGAACCAGATGAGGCAATGTTGGCTGATCCGGGGAGACAGGGATGAGCTTTCTCTACATAAGGTGAAAGCCCTCTCCACATCCTCAAACGCAGAACTGATTTCTCGAACCGCAGGCTCCTGCAACTCCACCAGCACTCGACCTGAGGAGTGAGTCAGACCCAAGCTATCCAGTGCCAAAGCCCAGAGGGGAAGAGATGGCTCCAAAAGCTTCAATGTGGAGTCCAAACCCCTGGACTCAGCTTCAGCTCTGAAAGTCTTCCATTTCTGAAAGGCTCAGAGCTGGTCAGCTCAGGGAAACTATAAGAGTCGAAGAACAGATCATGTTTGCATCCATTGAAGACATCCTCCTGAGATCTTGGATCTAAGGGCTCTGAAACAGTGGGTCAGATCAGAGAATGAGTTACAAAGGAGGGCTTGCAAATCTGGTGGGAGTCAGAGCCAGGAAAACTCCCATCTGAATCTGCACTCTAAGAAACTTCCTCATCATCTTATCTACTTTGGTTTATGGCACATCAAAGAGATGATGTGGCGGATGGAGGTCTGGAGTGTCTTTGTGGAGATCTCTCCAGGAAAGGTGAAGGGAGCCATGATGAAAGTGGATCTGATAGGAGTGGAGGGGTACAGATTCAAAGAGATGCAGGTTTCAAAATGGTCGGATCCGACTTCTTATGCACTTTTGAAGGGGACTCAGATGAAGTAGCCGACATGGAAAAATGGTCAAGAGACCTCTTACAGGATTCCTTTTTCTTGGAAGCTGACTCTGAGTTATCCTTGTCAGACATTTTGGTAGGGGTTTGAGCCCCAACAACTGAGGAATAGAGGAATACAGAAAGAAGGAAGAAAGCCTCTTAGAATTAACTTATTCCTCCGATCGGTTGAAGCTCTGGAATTAAAACCAGAGCAGCCTGAACAATCCTCTTCTAAATGAGTGGGGCCTAAGCAATACAAGCATTCTGTGTTGGCATCTGAGTTGGGAAGCTTATGACCACAGGTAACACACTTTTTGAAACCTGTAGGCTTGTCAGCCATAATACACAACAAACAACAGCAATACAGTAACTAGAAAAGAAAAACACTTAAACTCTAAGGATAGAAAAGGATTTCACTTTTTTTGTCAGAAAAGAAGAAAACAAGAAAGTAAGAAAAAGGAAAACTATCAACAATGGTAAACAGAAATATTCAAAAGAGTAACAAGAGAGGAAGAATACCATTGATGGTACTTTAAGAGAGTACAGAAAAATGATAGTTATAAAGGGAGCAGAAATTAGCTAAAAAAATTATGGGTGGGAGGTAGGGGCATAAGAGAATATAAGAGTTAAAAACCAAGAGCTAATTCACAAAGAACAAGCTAGAAAAATTCTAATACACTCCAAAGCAATGGGATCCAAGTCTGAAGCTGATGGCGGCAAACAAGATCTGAGGTATGTTAGGTTGGCTTGGCATTACGGGTAAAAGGAGGAGCTCGAGAGTTCTAGGATCCAATAATTTGGTAGAAGTGGCCAAGTCAGATCTGAGTCTCAGATGTGAACCTATAAGTTGAGGAGTAAATGAAAAGGACAACATCAGATCAACTTTTAAACTAAAAAGAAAAGAGAACGCTACAGTTTAAAAGTACATTATAGTCACATAAAAAGAAGTTATGTCCTTACCATAACGTTCCATGTGGAGTGTTCATCTCGCCTTTGTTCTTACACATGGGTTCGGAGCCAATCCTCGGCTCCGAGTCGGCCGCATCGCAAAGCTCTGCATCTCAGAGAAACTCGAGACCAGGCTATATCCCACAATCCTCCCTGCCATTACTCAGATCTAGTTTGCAAACAAACCAGACCGATAATCCAATACCTCAGGTGCAAGAACTACACACTCTTTCAGGCATTCAGAGACACTCTCTCACCATAGCAAATAATGAGAAGTTATGTACCTACCATAACGTTCCATGTTAGTTGTCTTCTCTCGCCTTCTTTCTTGCTGGATGGGTTCGGAGCCGATCCTCGGCTCCGACTCGGCCACTTACTAAAGCTCGAGAGCTTATTTTACCGGCTCGAGGCAACCCTATATCCCATGATGCTAGGCAATAACTCCCCAGATCTCGTTTGGAAGCTGAAAAACCTAGCATAGGCCAATAAAACAAAATCCTCCAAATGGAAGGAGGAGGAAGAGGAATAAAAACCTCCAAAGATAATTATTTACACTATATATATATATATATATATATATCCTAGGACACCTAGATAGTGAACAAAGGAATAAAAGGACCCTTCAAAGAAGGGAAGATCTTCTCGGTCTGTCCAGGCTAGGGGGATGGTGGGTGGGATGCAAGAAAGAAGGCGAGAGAAGACAACTAACATGGAACGTTATGGTAGGTACATAACTTCTCAATGTTAAGTTGTCAATCTCGCCTTCATTCTTGCTGGATGGGACCGCGTCCCTAGCACCTTCATCCTGGGTGGCTTATTGGAACAGACTCTTATGAATGGTGGAACCAAATGTTGCTCTGTCCCTGGAGGCCATGTCCAATTTGTAATGCGAAACAAAGGTATGAGGAGAGACCCATGTGGCTGCCGCACAGATAGTGTCGATTGGTAGTCTAGCTTGAAAAGCTATAGATGTAGCTAGTGCTCTAGTTGAATGGGCTTTTGGCTTAGAAGATAATTCCCTGCCTCTGAGTTGATAAATAGATGTAATCACCGAAGACAGCCATCTAGATAGGGTTACCTTGGAAACAGGAAGGCCTTTCTTATTTTCTGCATACGATAAAAACAGTTGATCAGATTTCCTTATTTGTTTAGTTCTATCCAGATAGTACCGGAGCTGGCGGTGAACATCTAGATAATGTAGCTTTTGCTCCGCTCTATTAGTATAGTTTGGGAAAAAAACTGGGAGATCAATTGATTGATTCAAATTTGTCTGCGAAGCCACCTTGGGTAAGAAGGATGGATTAGTCCTTAGAGAAACTCTGTCTTTGTGGAAGATTAAGTACGGAGGACGAATGCAGAGGGCGTGAAGCTCTGATACTCTCCTAGCAGAAGTAATGGCGACTAGGAAAAGTGTCTTCCATGAAAGAAATTTCAATGAACAGGAGACCGCAGGTTCAAAGGGGGGGAGAATTAAGGATGTTAAGACTAAATTAAGATCCCACTGAGGTGGAGGATCTTTGATCGGAGGCCTAAGTAAATATACACCTTTAAGGAAGGCTTTGCAAAGCTTATTGGACATGATATTGTGGTCCGATAAGCATGTATGAAAATTCGATATGGCTGCCAACTGAACCTTTACTGTAGAGGCAGAAGACCCTGAATTAAAAATTTCGGCTAGGAAGTCTAAGACCGAATGAATTGGGGCAGTAAAAGGATCTAAATTCCTTGCCTTTGCCCAGAAGGAGAAACGTTTCCATTTACTAGTGTAAATCTTTCTGGTGGAAGATTTAAGGGAAGCTACTATGATATCCCGGACAGGATTAGAAATCATAGGAAGCCTGGCTAAGGACAGAAGTGGAGCAACCAAGCAGTGAGGTTGAGAGAATGTAGGGATTGGTGCAGCTGCCCCGATTGATGGGTCAACAGATCTGGAGCTGGGTCCAGATGCCAAGGCTGCACCAAAAGATAATGATGTAGGAACGGAAACCATATCTGTTGAGGCCAATAAGGGGCAATGAGAATCAACTTGGCTCTCAAGGTGGTTGCTTTCTGAATTACTTGTGGAATTAGAGGAAAAGGTGGAAAGGCATAGAGAAGTCCCCGAGGCCAATCTTGGACTAGAGCGTCTCTGAGGAGATGGCCTGGGAGGGGGAAGAGGGTGAAGAAGTCGGGCATTTGCTGTTTTGGGATGTAGCAAAAAGATCGCAGCAAGGAAGACCCCACTTCTGAAAAATCTCTTCCGCTACCGATTGTTTGAGAGACCACTCGTGCAGCATGAGTATGGCTCTGCTCAACCTGTCCGCTATGAAGTTGGACTTCCCAGGGATATGCGTTGCTATCAGAAACCGCTGAGAGGAGATCGCCCATTGCCAAAGTCTGAGTGCCTCTTGACACAGGGGATAGGACTTGGTTCCGCCTTGCTTGTTGATGTACCACATTACGGAAATATTGTCCATTTGAATTGCAATAGTTCCTAGGGGAAGAGAGTCGTGGAGGGCTTGCAACGTTAAAAGCACTGCTCTCATTTCTAGGACATTTATGTGCAGGTGGCGCTCGAAACGTTGCCAAGTGCCATGGACCATCCTGCCCTGAAAATGCCCCCCAAACCCGATCAGGGAGGCGTCCGATGTCACCGTGGCGACCGGAGGAGGAGGAACAAAAGGTCTGCCCTGATGGACTTGAGGGGACAATATCCACCAGGACAGATGACTTTTACAAGTTTGAGTTATCATGATCTTGTGGTGCTTGGGGAGTTGCTGAAAAGACCATTGGGCGAACAGCATCCACTGTAGAAGACACATATGAAAACGTGCAAGGGGAAGAAGTGTTATGGAAGCCGCCATAAGACCCAATACTTTCAGGGCATACCTGGCCTGAATTCTGTCGCTCTGTAGAAGAACTTGGACATGGTTTTGAATATCTAAGACTCTTTGGTCTGTTAACTTTGCTGAAAGTTGTACGGTGTTCAAGTTGGTGCCTATAAAGGTAATAGACTGACAAGGCAGACTTTTCGAAATTTATAGAGAGTCCTAGCCCTCTGCAAATGTGAATGGTGTAAGCTGTGGCTTGGAGAAGTTGATGCCTGGTGGTGGCAGTGAGGAGCCAGTCATCTAGATATGGAAACACCTGGAATCCTTGCCATCTCAGGTGAGCCGTAACCGCTGCCATACATTTGGTGAACACTCTGGGGGCTGTAGTAAGACCAAAGGGCAGGGCTCTGAATTGGTAGTGACTGGCCCCCAGCCGAAAGCAGAGAAACCTTCTGGAGCGCCTGTGAATTTTGATGTGATAGTACGCATCCTGAAGGTCCACGGAGCACATCCAATTGTCCTTGCCCAGAAAGGGCAGAATGGACTGTAGCGTGACCATCTGGAATCTTGTTCTCTTTACAAACTTGTTCAGTTTGCTGAGATCTAATATTGGTCTCCAGTCCCCTGTCTTTTTCGGTACTAAAAAGAACCTTGAGTAGATTCCGGATCCTAGTTGGTCTGCTAGGACTGGCTGTTTGGCTCTTTTTGCTAGCAGTTTTGATATTTCTGATACTGCTAGTTCCCTTAGACCGGGTGGAAAGTCTGGAAGGGTTCCCTTTTGATGAATTGGGGTTTGGATAAAGGGAATTTTGTAACCCTCGGATATGATCGACTGTACCCATTTGTCTTGAGTAAGGGAAAGCCAGGCTATTGGGTACAGTGACAATCTTCCCCCGACTGCCTCCGAAGGTGGACAATCGGGCAACATCTCAGGGATGCTGGAAGGGTTTGTCAGAGAGAGGCTCCCTGCTACCTTGGTTTTGTGGACCCCCTCTGCCCCTAGGGAGGCATCTGTTGTTGTTACCCCCTCTGCCTCAGGGGGTAAACTGACCTCTTGCATCAGATGTGACTCCTTGAGATTTGCAGAACCACATTTTCCCACCCTTCTGACCCTTAGGGTATGGTCTTGAAGGGGTGGAGAAACTGACTCCTACGGCAGAAAGAGTCTTGCCATCTTGCTCGCATCTGGTCAAGGTGTCTTTCACTTGAGGTCCGAACAAAGCCGAACCATCAAAAGGGGAATTTGTGAAGGACGCCTTGAAAGGGACCGCGAAATTACACAGCCGCATACAGGCGTGACGCCTTAAGGCCACTCCTGTGCCTGCGGCCCTACTTGCTCCATCGGCTGCATATGAAATCAGATGCATGGAGGAGTTAACAATCGAGTTCAGGGTTCCAAGCTGTGAGTTTATTTTATCCTGGGACCCAGCAGCTGATGGATCCTGTAAGACTTCTCCCAACTCTTTGGGAATATCTCTCTGAAGGCGGGTGAAGTGACACAGGTAATTCAGCGACCGCATGGCAAAGGTCACTGAAGAAAACATCCGCTTACCGTACCTATCCATGGTCCTAGAATCCTTATCAGGAGGATGGACAGGTACTGAAGGATCAGCTAGTTCCTTCTTGGTGGCTGCAGCCACCACCATGGCATCCGCCGGTACACCTTTTGTCAGGAATTGCTTGTCGACTGGTGCTTTAATGAATTTAGATGGCCTCCGAGGGGTGGGTTCCACCGAATCCGGGGCCGACCACGCCTTTCAAGCCACTACTTCCATAAGGGGGTCGAAAGGCGGAGACACCCAGGAGGTGGAGGGTCGAGAACCGAATGCCTCCAGGTACACCGACTCGTCCTCGGAAGGATTAAGGGAAGACCAGTTTCCCCTCTGCTTCAGGATTTCCCGGATGTCTGAGAAAGAAACATCCTCAGAGGGGGACTTTGGGGATCCCTCCGAGTCATCCAAGTCGGTGTCAGATGTAATAGACTCAGGGGAGTCCACATGCTTCCTCTTACATGTCCTCTTATGCAGAGGCTCTGCTGAGAGGTCAGGAGAAGCCTCGGAAGAGGAAGAAATTCCCAGTGGGGAAACCTGAGGCGTTGGATCTCTGGGTCCGGGAGCAAGAGAGTGAGAAGAGACATCAGCAGGCACTGTAGTGGGAGAAGCTGATGGAGCTGACCGGTGACTAAGACCTGGGGCTAGTACGCTCCTCATCACCTCGAAGGCTCCCCTATCAGAAAGGCCAGAGGGCCCCCGCTCCGAAGAGGTAGGAACCCCAGGCCGCACCGACAGGGAAGGCTCCAAGGCCGATGTCGGGGCCGAGCTCACCAGCGCCGATGCTCCGAGAGGGAGAATGGGGTCGGACAATGGTCCGATGCCACTCGCCCCCTCGGAGCCGATGAGAGACATCAGGCGCCCGGATCCCTCCAATGAAGGTATCAAAGAGGAGATTGGAACGGAAGACAAAGGAGGCGAAGTTATCGGCTCCGACGCCGCAACGGTCACGGCTCCGAGGAGCTCCGTCTCCGAACTCTGAGGGAGAGTCGAAGGAGGAAAAATAGGTGTAGTCGAAATAGCCACCGTCTGATGAGACGGGCTAGAGATCATCTGGGCCAATGCCTGAGACTTTAACAGCCTACTTACCACTCTCTCAAGGTCGTGATCTGAAAGTCTGGACGACCGAGAAGATCGGCTCTGATGGCTCCGCTCCGAGAGGAGGGGAGACCTCGGAGCTGAATGGATGGACTCCAATGAAGGGAATCTTGACCTCTTCTTAGATGTAGCCAACGGAGCCGAAGACACGTCGGCTCCAGCCGGAGCCGACAGCACAAGCATGGGCTCAGAGGTATCGGCACCGAGTGGTGCCGAGACGGGAACTTGTGACTCAAAGGGTTCGGCTCCAGCCGGAGCCGATCTAGGCACAGACAAGGAGCCAGCAGCCGAAGGCTTAGTACTTAAAGCTGATGGTTTTTCAGGCTTCGAGGGCCTCCCCGACGCAGACTTAGTCGGGGAGCCCTCGGGCTTTAACAAGCCCCTAAGTATCAGTTTATTCCTGCGCTCCTGCAGGACTCTTCGACTGAATGCATGACATACTGAACAAGAGTCCTGCAGGTGCAGGGGTCCCAGGCAGTAAACACAATAAGTGTGACCGTCTGTCAGAGACATTTTCTGACAGCACGAGTCACACTTCTTAAAGCCTGAGACCTTAGTTTCTTTAGGTTCCTTCGACATAACAGTGTCGAGGGTTACACAAAAGTAGCAGAAAAAACACACACACACTCTCGAAAATTATAAATTATCAATAAAATATTAATAGGGATACTGACACACCCAAACACTCCACAGGATCCCTAAGAAAAAACAGGAAAGGGGCAGGCTTAAGGCCTAACCTAAAAGTGGAGGGGGAGGGATATAAGGGATAAAAAAGGGAAGGTATAAAAAAGTAATAAAGCTAAGGGTAGTTACTTAACTATTGAAAGAAATAACTAGGTAGAAAAATTTTACTCAAAAAAGGTGACTGAACACTCTATATCTAAGACTTACCAGGAGCCGGTAAAAAAACGCACCTCGCAAGCGAAAGCGGCAAACGAGATCTGGGGAGTTATTGCCTAGCATCATGGGATATAGGGTTGCCTCGAGCCGGTAAAATAAGCTCTCGAGCTTTAGTAAGAGGCCGAGTCGGAGCCGAGGATCAGCTCCGAACCCATCCAGCAAGAATGAAGGCGAGATTGACAACTTAACATCTAAGGGTAGTAGCATATACCCCATGATACACAGGACCATATACCCCGGAAGGGGTTAAAACATTTCGATCAGAATCTAGTCCTACCCGTTCTTCCAAAACACGGGGGGGGGGAATGTAAGAACAAAGGCGAGATGAACACTCCACATGGAACGTTATGGTAAGGACATAACTTCTTTATGTGAGAGTGTTCAATCTCGCCGTTTGTTCTTACACATGGGCAGCGTCCCTGGCTCCATCACCCCGAGTGACTCATGGAAGAACGTTCCTAAGCACAGTGGAACCAAAAGATGTCTGTCCTGTCTTTGGAGACTTTGTCAACTCTATAATGAGTGATGAAAGTATGTGGCTTAGACCACGTGGCTGCTGCACAAATCGTGTCCAAAGTCAAGCGAGCTGCATGAGCCAAGGAAGTGGAAACAGATCTGGTAGAATGGGCCTTAGGTTTGGTGGGTAAGGACTGATTTGACTTAAGAGTATACAAAGGCTATACAATCAGCAAGCCATTTAGATAATGTACGTTTTGTAATTGCCATGCCCTTTTTATTGTCTGCAAATGCGACAAAGAGCTGATCTGTCTTCCTGTAAGTTTTAGTCCTATCCAAATAAAATCTTAACTGCCTGTGAACATCTAACTTGTGCAGCATATACTCCAACTTGTTAGTATGGTTCTTGAAGAAGGTAGGGAGTTCTATGGATTGGTTAATATTTGTAACAGAAACTATCCTTTGGAAGGAAAGATGGGTTTGTATGTAAAGAGACTCTATCTGGATGGAAAATCAAGTAAGGTGGTCTGACCGATAATGCTTGCAGCTCTGAAACTCTTCGAGCTGAAGTAACAGCTACGAGGAAAAGTGTCTTCCATGATAAGAACTTTAGGAGGCAGGACGAAGCAGGTTCAAAGGGTGGCAACATGAGCTGTGACAGTAACAAATTTAAACTCCATGGAAAGAAAGGTTTCCTGACAGGCGGCCGAAGATGGAAGGTTCCTTTCATAAAAGCCTTACAAAGTCTGTGAGACATAATGGGAGAACCGTCCTCACCAATATGGAAGCTCGATATGGCCGCCAACTGTACTCTTAGTGTGGAAGTAGAGGCTCCTTTGTGAAAGAGGATAGATAAAAATTCCAATACTTTATGTAGAGGAGCTACCAGGGGGTCTAAGTGTTGGCTAGACGCCCAGTATACAAAGCGTTTCCATTTACTTCTGTAGAGTTTTGTAGTGGAAGCTTTATGAGAAGCAACCAGAATGTGTTGAACTGCCGGAGAAAGTAGATCAGACCTGGCTAGGCAGGGAAGCAGAGCAGCCAAGCTGCTAGTTTGAGGGACTGAAGAGACGGGTGAGGAACTCCTGACAAATGGGTCAGTAGCTCTGGTACTGGATCCAGAATCCACGGTTCCTCTGTTTGATGGGTTCGAAGAAAGGGGAACCATATTTGCCGAGGCCAGAATGGGGCTATGAGTATTATTGTCCTTTCCAGGTTCCTGGCTTTCTGTAGAAATCTGGGAATCAAGGGAGTAGGTGGAAATGCATATAGGAGAGCCGGGGGGCAATCGTGTATCAGTGCGTCCCTGGGGACATCCCCCGGAGGGGGTAGAAGGGCAAAGTAGATTCTGCATTTTGCATTCAACGGGGAAGCAAATAGATCGCAGCAAGGCTGGCCCCATCTGCGGAAGATCTTTTCTGCCATCTGTGGATTAAGGGACCACTCGTGAGGTAACAGGATGGCTCTGTTCAACCTGTCTGCAATGACGTTGGATGACCCCAGGATGTGCGTTGCTATCAGAAAGCGACCCGTGGACTCTGCCCATTGCCAAATTCTCATGGCCTCTCTGCATAACGGGTAAGACCTGGTTCCCCCTTGCTTGTTTATGTACCAGACCACAGACATGTAGTCCGTTTGAACTGCTACTGTTCCTGGAGGTAAGAGGGCTTGGAAGTGTTGCAATGCCAGGAACACCACCCTCAGCTCCAGAACATTTATGTGTAGAGTGTACTCCATGTTGGACGATTCCCCTTGGACTGTTCTTCCCTGAAATAGACCCCCCCACCCTATCAGAGAAGCGTCCGTGGTTATTGTGGCCGTCGGACTGGGTAGAACAAAAGGACGACCCATAGTGAGATCCTGATTGTACACCCACCATGAGAGGTCTCATCTGCAAGAGTCTGTTATCAGAATCTCGTGCACTAGGGGTAAGTGCTGGAATGACCGCTGCGCGAAAAGCAGCCATTGGAGGATCCTCATGTGTAATCTTCCCATAGGAACTGTGATCAGGGATGCTGCCATTAGTCCCAAAACTTTCAATACCAGTTTGGCCGGGGCTTTCTTGCTCTGTAGTAGAAGAAGAACCTGTTGTTTGAGGGTTGACGCCCTTATTGGAGGGAGCTTTAGCAGTGTTAATCGTGTATCTAGGACTGCTCCGATGAATGAAATACGCTGTGAGGGTGATAAGCAAGACTTTTTGAAGTTTATCGAAATCCCTAGGTGGGAACAAAGGTTGACTGTGTAGTCTCTGACTTGTATGAGGCGACGCTCGGTGGTGGCGATGAGGAGCCAGTCGTCCAGATAGGGAAACACCTGGAATCCTTGTCGTCTCAAGTGAGACGCAACTACTGCCATGCATTTGGTGAATACCCTGGGGGCTGAGGTGAGTCCAAAGGGCAGAGCTCGAAACTGAATGTGACTGGGTCCCAGCCAGAAGCGCAGGTGATCTCTGGACGGTCTGGCCATTTTGATGTGGTAGTACGCATCTTTGAGATCTATTGAGTACATCCAATCGTCCTTCTGTAAGAATGGAAGGATCGATTGAAGCGTGACCATCCGGAACTTTTCCTTCTTCACGAAGGTGTTGAGATTGCTGAGATCTAAAATCGGTCTCCAGTCCCCTGTCTTTTTTGGAACTAAAAAGAACCTTGAGTAAGTTCCGGATCCTCTTTGGTCCACCGGGACTGGTTGGATGACTCTGTTTTTGAGCAGCTTTGAAATTTCTACAGCTGCTGGGCTTCGCAGATGGGGTGGCACATCTGGAAACCTTCTTTGTTGAGGTGGAGTTGATATGAAGGGGATTTTGTATCCTCTGGTTATAATGCTTTTTACCCAGGAATCCGAAGTAATATTTAGCCAGGCCTGTGGGTATAAAGCCAAGCGACCCCCGACTGCCTCCAGAGCAGGACAGCCGGGCCTCCGTTCAGGAGTGCTGGAAAGGCTTCCCAGGGACGGTATCCCTGTCGCCTTGGTTATGCGGACCCCCTCTGCTGCCGGGGCGGCGTCTTCCATTTCTACCCCCCCTCTGCCTCTGGAGGGGGCATCACTCTGTGTGGCTTGGAAAGATCCCTGATTCTTACGGAACCACATTTTCCCGCCTTGTTGCCCTTTGGGGTATGGTCTAGTTGGAGCGGAAAAACGGACCCCGACAGAAGACAGGGTCTTTCCCTCTTGCTCACACCGAGTCAGAGTCTCCTTCACCTTGGGCCCGAAGAGTGTGGCACCATCAAAGGGGGCATTGGCAAAGGAAGACTTGAAGGCTTCCGCAAAGGAGCACAGCCGCATCCAGGATTGTCTTTGATGAGCAATCGCTGAAGCTGCAGCTCTACTCGATCCTTCAGCCGCATACGAGATGAGCCTCATGGATGAGTTTACTATGGAGGTAAGGGTGTTAAGTTGTGCTGTTACCTTATCTGAAACAGCAGCATCTGTGTTACCCTGGAGGGTATCTGTTAGCTCCTTGATGAGATCCCTCTGCAGACGTGTGAAATGTGTCAAATAGTTTAGCGAACGCATGGAAAAAGTCGCTGAACTAAAAACGTGCTTCCCGTATCTGTCCATAGTCCTAGAATCGTTATTAGGAGGATGAACAGATGAGGAAGACTCAGACATCTCCTTTTTCGTGGCTGCAGCCACCACCATAGCGTCGACCGGAACTCCCTTGGTGAGATAAGTCTTGTCCTGGGGGGGCGGTGATAAATTTGTTTGGTTTTCTAGGGACTGGTTCCACTGTGTCAGGTGTCTCCCACGCCCTTCAAGCAATCAATTCCATTAATTCATCGAAGGGCGGAGTCACCCAGGAGGTAGAAGGTCGAGCCCCAAAAACCTTCAGCAGCACCGACTCGTCCTCAGTGGGGGCTAGGGACTGCCAATCACCCCTCTGTTTCAAGATCTCCAGGATGTCCGCAAATGACACATCCTCAGAGGGGGATTTTGGGGACCCCTCTGCCTCATCTAAGTCGGTGTCAGATGTTAGAGATTCCTGCGGGGAATCTATGTGCCTCCTCTTGCACAACCGTTTTCTCGGGACCTCATCAGAGGGGGCTTCTGGTAAGGCCTCCAAGGAACAGGGGGAACCCTCTAGGGGTGGCTGAGGCAATGGGGCTCTATGCTTTGGATGAGTCATGGGGGCAGAAACAGAAAGCGGCCCTTTAGGGGAAGGAGAAGACGCCTCTGATGAAGTGGTTGTCTGTGCAGACAATACCTTCCTCATAAGGTCAAAAGCCCCTGAACCCCGGGCCAAGGACTCCCCCGGTTCCGAAGAACACAGGAGCATCCCAGACACGGGGGCCGTGGGCTCCGACCCCGAGGACGGAGCCAAGCCAGTCTGTGCCGAGGCCCCGAGAGGGAGAGTCGGCACCGAAAGGTCGGTACGACTCTCTGTCCCAGAACCGAGGAGAGACTATCGGCTCCGCGACTCACCTACCGGTTCCAAAGGAGTCGAAGTCAATGGTGTCGATCGTGCAATGGACGGTTTCGGCACCAAGGGCTCCACTATCATCAGGTCATCCTCTCCCGGCTCCGAGAACTGGATGGGTCTCGAAGGAGGACCTGTTGGAGATATGGGGAGGTCTTCTAGTTTCGACACCAATTGGGAGGAAACTGCAATCAACTTGGAAAGGGCCGTGTTTTCCATGAGTTTCTGCACGACACGATCCACATCTGTCTCAGATAACGGTCTGGAAGAATGGGTCAAAGGAGCCAAAGATGGCACCGAACGAAGAATGGACGGTGGCAGGAGCTCAGACACCGGTTCCAAGATCTGGGGCTCAGTGAAAGATAAACGTTCAACGCTCGGCCCCGAGGTCTGTGGAACCGGCGAATGAACCTTCGAAGATGAACTCGGAGCCGATGACATGGGCTCCGACATCTTCGACCCCTTCGAGGACTTAGAAGCCTGATCCGATTTGTCTAAAGCCTCTTGAAAGGCAGTCTTAAGCAACCCTCTATCTATAAGCTTCCTGTGTCTATCTGTCATGACCCTCCCACTAAAGGAATGACATATAGAGCAATCCTCTTGAAGGTGGAGAGGGCCAAGACAGTAAACGCAGGACGCGTGGTTGTCAGTGACAGACATTTTCTGCCCACACTGACATCTTTTAAAGCCGGATTTTGCTTTCTCCGACATGACTGTAGAAGTAAAGACACTTTACTAGGTTAATAACAAGAAAAAACTACCGATAACTAATTTCTATATATATGTAGAGTAAATATCTATATAAGTATAAAAGAACACTCAACAAAAACCACACCAAGAGAAAAAGGGTAGGCCACAAAAAGGTGCCTTAAGAATAATATGAGGAATATTATAATAATAATCACACACACACACATACACACACACACACACACACACTTCTATACTATACTAACTATTAGAAACTTATTTGTACAAAAAAAGAAGTAGCTTATCTGAAAGAAGCAAAAAGTTATCAAATTTTTCTCTGGTCCGAGCTCTCCTCGATCCGATCTGTTGCAGCGGCAAACTAGATCTGAGTAATGGCAGGGAGGATTGTGGGATATAGTCTGGTCTCGAGCTTCTCTGAGATGCAGAGCTTTGCGATGCGGCCAACTCGGAGCCGAGGATCGGCTCCAAACCCGTGTGTAAGAACAAACAGCGAGATTGAACACTCTCACATCAGTCAGTTAAAACACCATCTAGCAGCTTTAAAATAAGTTTCTGAAGAAGAAAGTATTAATAATGACCAAAACAAAATATTAAATGGAAGTTTTATTTACCCCCCCAAAGCAAACTTATCTGCCCAGGGAAGAAACAGCACAACCTGACCATCAATCCTCAAAAGCCTCACAGGAGTGTACTCTTCAGCAACACTAAAGCTCTGAAGAGTTTGGAACCCAAACTTGTCTTTTAGTCAGCTCAGACTGAACTGCCAGACAGCTTGGGGGCATGGAAGGTGCCCTGAAGTTTAGGAAGCTGGCCAGCTGTTATATCCTTGGCAGGATAAAACCCATACAGCTAAAGCTACTACAGCAGTGATCAATATGATGAACATCTAGGGGATCCATTCCCCTCATCAAGGTCGGTGTTCTCAGGGAAAGACTTCAGAGGGAGTTCAGGTTTCTCCTCTTACACTTATGCTTTCTATGCTCTTGAGGTGGTGAAGGATTTGAAGAGTTATAAATGTCCCTGGTCTCTGAAGAAGGCCGTCCCTGGGCAATATAATGAGATCCACAGGTTACAGATACATTGGGAGGTCTGGGTGGAGCTGAAGTTAAGAAAGATGTCCCCCTCTTGAGTGGATAGTCAGGCCAAATTTTCTCAAAAACATGAACCCCAAGGATACAGCCAATGGTGCCAGGAAAGAGAAACTTTCGATCCAGAGTTGAATCCAAGTCAATGGATCAGAAGACTGAATTCCAGGAACCAATGACCACACCAGATCTGAGGCCAAGAGCGAAGCAAACTGTTGAGGGCTGAGGCACCCAGATCCAAGGATGGCCCCAGCCCAGAGTTGAACCTACTGCTGGGCAATGGGTGCAGATCTCTCAGCTATGGGATGCCATCAGTGGCTCTGTGGACTTTGGAGTCAATTGGGTCACAGAAACCTTTGATGACAAACACCCCAAGGCTGTTGATGCCGATAGGGGGATGATCAAGAGAACCTTGGTTCTGAAGCTACTGGATCCAAGATAAGGACTGGAAAAGGAACAAGTAAATTGGAAGTGGGTGGACCAACTCTCTACTTCCACAGAGTTGAGGGAGAGGGAATGACTCCTGTATCTATCTGGGCCTTTAAGAAGGTTCTCATCATCTATCCCAAGTAATATCTGCAATGCTTCTGGAGGATCTAATGGACTGGACAAATGCAACTGAGAGAGATGCGGAGGTCAAAATTCTAGACAACACTCTCCCCTGCGAAGAAATTCTGTTTGGGAAGCAATCAGAACAACAGTTTTAGAATCACTGGAGGATGTTAAAGGAGGTCAAGACTGTGATGAATCAAAACAGATCAGAACCAAGGGTGGGAAAGCCTTGGAGACCTATAAATCTTTGCAGCCACAGAAGTTGGTGGAGGGGAGTCAGAGTCTTTTTCTCTTCTCTTTTTTTTTGTCACAACCTTCTTCTCTGACAACTTGTATTTGTTGTTTGTAAAGAGAAACCAAACAGGGATAACCTCTTTCTTCACTTTTATTTGCTTAACATTTAAACCCACTGGCAAAGAAGATAAGGGATTCACAAATTCAAGGATATAACTGGAATGGTATTCAACAAGAGTTAGCTTTATTTGCAGATTGCATTTTTTTTGTAATTCATAAATCAAGAAAATGACATTTTGGTTTTCTGAAACATTCTGAGACAGTTTCATGTCTTTTTGGGATATAAAATAAGTCAAGATAAAACAAAATCTACAGCAGTAAACTGTGTGTATACACAAAACAGGGGCATAACATGAAATATGGAGTAAAAAGGTTTCTTTTATGGCAGCTAAGGATATGTGAGAAGAAACAAAACAAAACAAAATATATTAGAAAAACTGAGAAACTGGAAGCTCTTGATTATGTTTAACAAGATACAAGCTGTGAAAATGTTTTAATCTCCTTATCTACAGGGCAGGCATATTTTTATCAACCAGAGGAGAAATTGTGGATGTTAATAAATAATTTAAGGAATTTATATAGGTTCATAGGTGTGTACTAGGCTAATGGCCCTGGAGCCTTTACAAGCCTAGCCCAAAAAAATTGCCCAGGCACCGTGCAACCCAATGTTAGTTCACAGTGCCCCTATCCAATAGGGCAACTGGAATGATCCCTGGAGTGAACTTTCTGTTACCCATCCACTCATCAAGATTTCTCTTGAAGAGAGCCAGCAAGGTGCTCTGCTTAACATGAATGGGAAGCTTATTCTAGGGTATGGGCAGTCTTTTGGAGATGAACCTGTCCCTCCAGCATGTTCTGTTAATTGTGGTAATGAGGTTGTGATCTCTGGAGCGTGTGGCATGGGAGATTGGGATTTCTTTAGGTGCAGCATTTCAAGAAGGCCTGGGTCAGACATGGTTTTGTAAGTCAAGCAGAGATCACCTCTAAGTAGATGATATGAGACTGAGTACAGCTGAAGTTTCTTGAGTCTGTCCATGTAGGACATGTGTTTAAGGCCTAGGATCCTTTTTGTGAGGTACTTTTGTGGCCTCTCTAGCTGTTGTAGGTGACTGGTCAGGCACATGTCATACAGGCGTTATATTCGATGATTGGTCTAATGAGGAATGAGTAGAGATGGATGATGACCTCTTTCTTCCTGGATGCGAAACCTTTGGTTATAAGATGTGCCACGCAGAAGGACTTTTTAACCACAGTGGCAATGTGGTGGTCGAAGGTGAGGTGGCTGTCGACCTGGGTGCCCAGATCTCTTATGGCCCTTTCAGTGTTCAGTGGGCTCCCATCAATGTGGTCATTAGTGGGAAGTGAGTTTTTTCCAAAGGGGATGACAACACAAACGAAGAAGCCAAGTGTTACGTGGAAGAAGTGGATTCACTAAAACAAAGTAGTCTAGACTTAATTGATTTGAAGGAGTATTTTAGAGGTATGCAGTTGAGGCTCATATACTTTTTTTTTTTTTGCCTCCTAGCCCATAACCAGCAGACCTCCCCAAAAGCACGCCACCCTGGTTCACCGATGGAGAGAAATGGACCTAGAGATCCATTTGGGAGGAGCAGGGAGCCACTAGCATCTGCATGGGCATTGGAGGGAGTTAATTTTTTGTGTATTGATGTAGTCTAGCCCCACCCCTGATGGTGTCACGTCTACCCACAAAACTGCAATGGCTACATACCCGCAATGCCAATATGCATGTGCACTCCTTCACTCATGAAAACAGAAGCTACCATCACTGACTTGGGCAGCCACACAATATGTACTTCTTGACTAACTGCTGCTTTTGGTGCTATATTTGATCTACATCGCACACCACTGGAGCAGCAGAGATAGCTAGACAAGAAATCACCGATCTCCCTGCCAAGTTAGGTGCTGTTCATCCTCCCCTGCCTTCTTGTCATTCACCCGACCTGCTACTCAAACCCAGTTCACCTGGTTCACAGTTAGGGCTTTATCCCTCTATGCGACTGGGAGTTCATGTTAAAGGATGTTGATGATGATGACGAAATGGGGAGGGGGGTTATAAGGGATAAAGACAGAACAGGATTTTGGAAGTAAATCCTTAAGGAAAATACCAACCATATAGATTATATTCATAAAGTAGCAGAAAATATTTTAACAACTAAGCTAGTATTGGAACAGAGGAAGAATACTTTACCAATAACTATGTTTGTAAGCAGGGTTATAGAAACTAGACAGCAGAAAGCAGAAAATTAGCAATGGAACCAAGGCAATGGTAGGAACTTATTCAGAAGGGAAAGTTAATAGAAAGGGTTAAGGCTAAGAAGTTTGGGCTGCACGTAAAAGACTACCTTCTCAGTCAGGGATTTGTAACAGAGAAGAGGCAAACAGAAAAGGATAAGGGAGTGCTAAATGAAATACCAGCTCTGGTACAGTTTTCAATTGAGTCTATAAAGTACAGTTGTGTAAGTAAACTTACCACAGCTGTAGATGTTTAACTAATCACAGCTACACTCGCAGTAACTATATGGTTATTTCCTGCCCAAGATGTAACTGCCAGCAGCTTTCAGAACTTAAGGGAGCCTTCAATGTGCCAAAACCATTTCTTGAGGAAAAATTATACCACTTCTGTTGAGAATCAGATGGAGAAGGAGTAACATGAAGGGATCTATGCTTTGTTTTCTGCTTATTCAGTTTAGGAGTGTCAGCAGAAATAATGTTACTTGTGACATCTTTTTGAACAAGATCTGTGGCATGACATCTAGTCCTTTGGAAATCATAGTTAGGGTATCCCCTTTGCAGTCTTGCTGCCCACCTGATATTAGTCAGTTGGGATGTTCCTAGATGCTGCACCTTTTTGGGTCATGACAGTAGGGGTAAGGAGGGAAGCTGAACAGTCTGTGAGCTCATCATGATCCTCAACAGAGAGGTCAAGCTCCATCTAAATGTTTAGGTTTCTCAGCTTTCTAACATAGCTGCTGAGGGACATCCAAAAGAAATGGCCCTGAGGCTATCCTACCTTTTGTGCAAACTCATAAAGATTTGGTTCTCAACATAAATCTCCATAAAAGCTGACTTTTAATAGTCTTAAGGACAGTATGGCTGTGTCAATAAACTTACAATAACAGTAGATGTTCAAATGATCACTGCTAAAGTAGCCTTAGCTATACTGGTTATATCCTGCCAATGATATAACTGCCAGCCAGCTTCCAAAGATTAAGAGCTCATTCCATGTGCCCAAACCGTCAGCTCGAGCTGAGCTGAGCTGACTGAAAAGACAGGTTTGGGCACCAAGCCCTTTAGAGTTTTTATACCAAGAAAGATGGAGGTTGAGACCTGAAAAGGCAATGCTATGAAAAATAGAAACATAAGAATTTATACCCTGGCATAAACAACACACCAAAAACAAGGGGGATGGAGTGAGTAAGTGGCCACTGCAGCAGTGATCATTCAAACATCTACCGTTATTGTAAGTTTGTTTACACAACTATACTACACTCATCATATTAATCACTGCTGCGTAGCCTTAGATATATATAGGTAGAATACCCTAGCTTTCCACTTTTGGGAGGTGTATAGACAGGATTCCAGGAGCCCCTGGAGAATGACCATAGCAAAGCCTGACATAGCCCTAGAGAAGGAATTAAGCTTATAATATTTTGTAAAAGTATGGACAGAGGGCTAAGTTGCTGCTTCTAGAAAACTTTTAGACTCCAACCCTTTCCAAAAAAACACAAATCAAGGTAAGGCCCAAGTAGAGTGGGTCATGACCCTTAATGGAATAGTTTAGTTGTGCTGAGTAAAACAAAAGGGAAGTGCGAAGGGCAAATTGACTTATTTGGAAATAGTCTACTTTGACACAGGTTGTCTCTTCTTCTTAACTTCACAAGAAATAAACTATTGATCTGAAGATCTGAAAGATTTAGTTTTGTCAAGATAGTACTAGAATTTTTTCCCTCCTTTTTAGGTTCAGGAAAAAAAAACAGGGAGATGGATAGTTTGGCTTAAAGTAGACTTGGATACCACTTTAGGAATAAAAGAAGGATTAGTGCTCAAAGAATCCTTGTCAGTGTGGAAAATTAGATAGGGTTGACTCACCATAAGAGCTTGCAACTCAGATATATTTTTGCAGAGGTCAGAGCAATCAGTGAATCTGTTTTCCATATTAAGAATTCTCAAGTCAGCCATGGTAGCTGGTTCAGATGGAGCAAGTGTTAGCTTCTCTAACATAAAATTAAGATCCTAGGGATGGGTCACCATTTTTCTTTTTTTTGGAAGCCTCTTATGCAAACCCTCCTTCAAAAACATTTTGACATGATATTGCTTTGAAAGAGGAGGATCCATGGCATGCATGCTGAAATGGCTGATAAATTAACCTTGATGGAGGAGTAAGAAAAGGCAAACAATAATATCTCACGCACATATTTTAAAAACAGAAAACAACTAGCCTGAATGGTGCTGGTTATGTTCTTGGCACCAACTAGAAAACCTTTTAATTTGCTAATATAAGATTCTCAAGTAGCAAGTGGTCTTGCCACTATTAGTACCTGCTGGACATCCTCAGTAACAGTTGCTTAAATGGAATTAAGACCCTATCATCTAGGCAGTCAAATGAAGTTGATTGGGGTTGGGATGTATCAAATACCCTGATCTTGTGTGAATAGATCCATTTTGTGAAGAAGCTTATGCTAACTACTATTGGCCATTTCCACCAGAAGGGAGAACCACTGCTGCCTGAACCAGATGGGAGTCACCTTAACTATCTAGGGGATTCCTTCTGAATCTTCAGAAGTACCCTGGATATCAGTGGAAAGGGTGCAAAAACATACAGAAACATTTCTGTCCAAGGAAAAGAAAAGGCATTTGTCTTCTTGCATGAAGTCTTAAAACAGAATCTTGCCAGCTGATTGTTCAGACAGGAGGCAAATAGGTCTCCTTGAGGAACTCCCAAAGATGGTTCAAATCTTGGAAGACCCCCAGATCAAGTTTCCATTCATGAAAATCTGCCATTGTCCTGCTGAGCTTATCTGCCACACAACTTACACTTTTATTTCTGTGAAACTGCTCCCCAAGTAAAGTCTGAAGCTTCTGTGGTGACTGACAGATTTGGAACAAGGCGGGAGAAGGGGAGATCTGGATTTAAGGATATTTGCTGTCTCCACCAAGTGATTTCTCCTCTGATAAACCCCAGTGCTGGGATTTGAAGGACAAATGATGTTGGCACTCGAACCAAGGAGACTTCAGATAACACTCTATCTTCTCAAATGGAGTCATATCAGAGTTATCATGAGAATCATGGCTGCCATGAGACCCAGAATCCTGAGGTATTTCATTCTAATGAAAGAAGTCTGAGTGGAAAACCATATCCCTATGGAAGAAAAGCTCTTTGAAGCGAGGTGTCTAATTGACACCCCAGGGACACAATTCTGTGTGAAAGAGTCAAAAAGGACTTTTGTATGTTGGAATTCCAGCTTGTGTAAGAGACCTTTAACCTCTTGGAGCTTTTCTCCCCGGGCCTCTACTGAAAATGGACATGTATCCAGCTAGACTAGCCCGGTAAACAAATGTAAAATAAATAATAAATAAAATATGTATGCGTCTAAATATGGAAAATGTGGATACCCTGTTACCTGCAGTGAGCTATAACTGGAGCTAGACACTTTGAGCGCACACTTGGTGTAGAGGATAGTCTAAAAGGTAAAGCAGAGAACTGACATTGTGATCCAGGCACACAAAACCTTAAAAAACACCTGAAGTCTGGATGAGCAGGGATGTGATGATAAGCATCTTTTAAATCTAGTGTTAAAAGGAAACCTGAATGAGGAAGAAGGGTAACAGGTTGTAAAATTACAGCATTTTGAACCTGGGCACTATCATAATTAGGTTTAGGAAAGAAAGATCCAGAACTAGTCTCCGAGGATCTTCTTTCTTTGGCACTAAAAACATGCTTGAACACAGACCTTTTCTCACCTAGGAAGGAGGAGCTGGTTCTATCAGACCCTGGGACATCATGTGACGAGGGACAGGTGGAAATAAGACAGTCTGTTCTGGTGGATGAGAGCTTACTCCCTGGAAATCCCTCCCCCTGCCATCTCTAATCCTGAATGATCGTCAGTACCCATTTGTCTGAAACTATCTCACGACAAAGAGAAAAGTGGAAATAGGAAATCCTGTGGATGAGAGTGTTGGAGCCACACTGACTTGAGGAACCAATGAAGTTTTCTTATATGGAGTCTGGCTAAAGGCAGAATAGGAATGGTGGATGCCATGAACTCTAGAATGCTGAGAAAACCCCTGGCTGTGACAGAAGTCAGAGGAATAAGAGATTGTAAAAAGGTGATCACAGAAAGAGCCTTGGGTGGAGGCAGTGATGTCAGCATAGGAATAGCCAGGAACCTGCACCTGAGTGAAACATGATCTTGAGAAGGAATCAGGACTGATTTCTGAAAGTTTATGGTGAATCCTAAGCTTTGTAACAGACAAACTGTAAACTGGAGGTGCTGAAGTAGGACCTCAGAGGGCAAAGCCTGAATGAGTAGGTCATCTAGATAAGGAAAGAGCTGAATCTCTCTGGTCCTACAAAAGGCAATGACAGGAGCAAGGCATTTGGTAAATACTCATACGGCAGTAGAGAGGCTAAAGGGCAAAGCAGAGAACTGAAAATGCAAGGAAGAAACAGAGAAATAAAAATTTCCTGAAAAGAGTTGATGAATGGGAATGTAAAGATAAGCATCTTTGAGGTTCAGGGATAACAAGAAGGCATAGGGAAGGGAAAGAGGATGACAGAAGAGGCTTTGAAGGGACAACATATAAAAGTAAGGGAGCTTTAGAAAGGTTTGAGGAGAGAAAGGTCCAGAATGGGTCCCCATGTGCTTTCCTTCCTGGGAACCAGAAACATCCTGGAATAAAACCTTTTCCCCTTCTGGGCAGGGGGCACAACTTGAATGGTGCAAAGAGCCAAAAGGCCCTGAATCAGTTCCGGAAAGAAGGAAACTGATCCTGAGAAGGCTGATGGATGCCCACAAAAGGAGGACGGGATTTCCATACCATGAAATATTACTGGTGCATAAGGATAAAAATCAAGAGTTTTGAGTGGCCCTTAATCAATTGGTGAGGGACAGGAAAAGACGAAGGGATAATGGAACCTGGCCTAGGGAAAGGGGAAACAAACTGTTAGAGAAAACCTGGCTTGTCCTCAAAGGGAGGCTTCTGAGAAGTAGGAATCTGAGTAGACATAGCAGGGGGTACACACCTAGAACCCTTTTTACCTTTAGGAGGAGAGTGAGGCTGTTTGTGAACAAAAGCAGATTTGGATGGATAATTCCTCTAGAATTTAGGGATAGAAGACACACAAATATGTTTCAATTCCTGCAAGGCCTTGCCTTTATCCTGGGGGGACTTAAAAAGCTCAGCAGCAGCAGAACCAAAAAGGTTCTCATTATCAAGAGGAGTATCCAACAATTTAGCCTCAATATCATCAGGCAGGGGCTGGAGACAGAGCCCAAGAGTTATGTCGCAAAATAGAACCAAATGCAGCAGTCCTAGAGGAAGCAGCAGCTGCATCATAACTACAATTAATAGAGTGGGAAAACACACAAGAGGAAGAACTCAGTAAAGAAAGGGACGAGACCTTCCCTTCGGAATTAGGGAGGTCAGAAACTGCCTGAGAAGCTTGAGAAAGACGGGTTAAAGCATACCTGGTCATATGGGTCTGGTAATTAATAGCCCTAAAAGCCAGAGTAGCAGCAGTATATACAGTGGATATAAAAAGTGTACACACCCCTGTTAAAATGCCATTTTGTTGTGATATAAAAAAATGTGACCACAATAAATAATTTCAAAACTTTTCCCACCTTTAATGTGACCTATAACTGGTACAATTCAATTGAAAAACAAACAAATCTGTCAGGGGAAAATATAAAAAATAAAAAATGTACAATAAGCTGGTTGCATAAGTGTGCACATCCTTAAAGTAATACTTTGTTGAAGCACTTTTTGATTTAATTACAGAATTCAGTCTTCTTGGTAGGAGTCTGTCAGCATGGCACATCTTGACTTGCCTATATTTGCCCACTCTTCCTTGCAAAAGCGCTGCAAATCTGTCAGATTGTGAAGGCATCTCATGTGCACAGCCCTCTTCAGATCACCCCAGATTTTCTATTGGATTTAGGTCTGGGCTCTGACTGGGCCATTCCAAAACTTTTATTTTATTCTGGTGAAGCCATTCTTTTGTTGATTTGGATGTATGCTTGGGGTCACTGTCATGTTGAAAGGGGAAATTCCTCTTCATCCTCAGCTTTCTAGCAGACACCTGAAGGTTTTGGGCCAAAAGTGACTAGTATTTGGAACTATTCATAATTCCCTCCACCTTGACTAAAGCAGTGACAAAATCACCCTGCTAAGCTTTGGCTGTATTGGCCATGAATGGTACTGCAACTGAAAACCCACTGAATTTCCCTGCAACCTAGGAGACGTTTAAACCACAGGTGCCTTCATATTCTAGTGTATGTTTAAAGCCTTTTTGTCCATTTCAGTATAGCTACTGTTGTTACCTTACGTGGCTATTTGACCCCTCCACCATACCAGTGACCTCCCTTCCTCTCTAAAACTCTTCTTATCTGTACTCTCTGATGTCTTGCTCCAACATTTGTCCCTTATTCTCCTCAAATACCTACCTTTTCTACTGGTTACTCTGTACTTTTTCTCTCCTCCATTCAGCCACCCATTGTATTGGTGTCAGCTTCCTTTCCGCTGGATACATCTCTGTATTTTTTCACTGCCTTAGAGCAAGCTCCTGCTCACTGACTGTCTTCTGGGTAACCCTTCGATCCAGGTGTAGCTCCGCTCCGTTCACCCTTGTTACACTCGGGCTCACTGCACTCCCCTACCCACCCCCATATCATTTCCTTTATACTTATCCTCCCATTACCTTCAGCCCCACCTCTTCCTGTTCTCATTCACTTCCTTTAAGCTCTAACATAACCTGGTCCCACCCCTATACTTCCACTAACTACATTCCACTATATAGCTCTCTGTACAACCCGCACTAACAACTACTGCTTCTCAGAGTCCTAATATCCACTGCCATAACTATTACTCTATACTCCCCATGGCCTTTATAACACAAACCTTTATCTTCACCCCTCACTTATTTCTCCTTTCATTTCTTACCTTCTATAACACACATCTAACACCCCTATATTTTCAACCTTCCAAATAATCTCTATCCACATCCACTACAAACTTTTACTATCGTCTCATCAATCTTTCCAAGTAATATTCAACTTCCAAAGATTACAATTTCTCCATCCCCTCAAACCCTACCAAATACAAAGTTACTTTCTGGCTCCATTATTCTTCTAACCACAACTCATATCCCTTCCCTACAATCCTATCACTATAAGGTGACATCCATCCCAACCCGGGCCCAAATAACTCCACCTCTGGCAATTCCATAACTCCTCCTGCCTTAACCACCTCTATTCCCCCAAAAACACGTATCCTTCTACTCAATGAATATGAGAAGTGTAATTAATAAGATCAGTGAATTCCATGCCTGGCTAGCCAACCATACCCTTGACATCATCACCCTTACTGAAACATGACTGAAACCACAACACTCTGAAAGTGATATATTCCCTCCAGGTTACAACATATTTGACTAGACTGTCAAAAGAAAAAAAAGGAGGTCGAGTAGCAATAATCTATTCTAACCATCTCACTCTCACTTGCCCTGATAAACCCCTCCCATCCTTCTCACATGCTGAAATTCTAACTGTTAACTTTAGACCTAATAATTACACCACTATTACCGTAGCAGCTATCTACATCCCATCAGGGGACAATATCCCTGTCCTGGAAAATATCCTTGCCTAGTTCACTCAGCACATCCCCAATGAAACCCTTATCTTAGGGGATGCAAACATTAATTGTCTATCTGTCTGTGCTCAAAACTCCTCTCCCACCCATATACACAAAAGTCACAGCTCTAGCTCTCTTCTCGACTGGATATTAGTTTCAAACCCCATAAATATCATAACCCAGCAACCCTCCCTGATTCCCTAAGTGACCGACTCTCCAGTAAAAGCTCTTAGAGTCACTCCCCCATTTCTCCAAGCCTCAGAGATATATAACCTGCCACAAACTAACTTCTGCCCTAATAGGTTTAATTCGCTCCTCTCTAGATTAAACTGGACCCACCTAACTCAACTTCCCCTTGAGGAAGCAGTCCACTTATTCAACACTACCTTTCTAAACACTCTGAACTCTCTTGCACCCCTCTGCACAATACAGGTTAAATGTAACATATCCCCATGGTTTACAAATGCCACTCAATCACTAATGAAAACTAGAGACAAAATGTGGAGACTATGGGTAAAAACTAAACTCCCCATCCATCTGCAAAGGTACAGAGAACTTAGAAATGTAACAAAACAGCATATCAACAAAGACAAAATAAGATTTCTACAATAATCCTCCCTCAGCACAAACAGCTAATCCCAAAAGTTTTGGAATTCTATTAATCAAATACTGCATCCTGGGAACCCCTCATCTCCCAACCCCTGCTCCACCAAGACATCAGAAGTAGTAGCAAATATTTTCAACTCTTACTTTATTGAATCCATCCCAAAGATGGTAAACTCTTCCCTCTTCAACTAAATATACTCATTCTCCTGCATCATCTCCTACCCTAACGACCTCCAACACTTTCTCCCTACATCCCGTATCTACTAACTATATTAAATCTCTCCTCTACAAACTTAAACCTTGTTTTGCATCTACTGATAATAGCCTTCCTTATTTCCTCCAGGTTGTTGCAAACTCTCTTGCCATCCCTATATATATATATATATATATATATATATATGGTTCCCTATCAGAAGCCTGAAACACTATAAGTTTGAAAATCAAAATCCTGAAACCAAAAGCCTGAAAACTCAAAATCCCGAAAACCCAAAATCCTGAAACTCAAAATCCTGAAAACACAAAATGGACATGCTGACGTCATTGTGGCTTTGCTATTGTTAGCCCTGTGGTGTTAGGTCATGCGTTGGGTTCAGGTAAGTGTGCGGTTGGTTTTATGTTAGGGTTAGGGGCGGTTTAAGTGAGTTAGGGTTAGGGCGCAGGTTAGGCATGTATGCAATAGTGACAAAAATTAGGGTTAGGGGCGGTTTAAGTGAGTTAGGGTTAGGGCGCTGGTCAGGTGAGTGTGCGATAGTGACGGACCTTAGGGTTAGGGTTAGGGTCAGGGTCAGTCGGTAGATATTAGTGTCTTTATATTGACATATTAGCGTTATTTGTGTTTTCAGGATTTTGGGTTTTCGGGATTATGAGTTTTCAGGCTTTTGGTTTCAGGATTTTGATTTTCAAGCTTATAGTGTTTCAGGCTTCTGATAGGGAACTATATATATATATATATATATATATATATATATATATATATATATATATATATATTTTAATAAACCGTTCTATCACCGAATTTAAAGCTCCTACTATTTGGAAGCAAATCTACATTCTAGCTACTCAAAAAGGAGGTAACTAATTTCACACCTATTGCTATACTTGCTCCTCTTTCCAAAGTACTTGAAAAAAATGCATCCATAAACAAGTCATGCAACACCGACTACATGCAAACCTGCTCCCACCAACACAACATGGATTCCGCCTTAACCACAGCACCACCACTGCCTTCCTATCCTTCATTAACTTCATCTCATTGGCAAGTGACCAGAAAAAACTAGTATCCTGCCTATTCCTGGACCTATCAAATGCATTTGATATGGTATCTCACCTTCTTCTCCTTAATAAACTGACTGACCTCAACTTCTCTACTTCTGCTGTTGCCTGGTTACTAGCTACCTTACTGACTGACTTCAATCAGTAAAGTGGCAGTCAGCCCTCTCTCCTCCACTCCCAGTCAAAATGGGTGTCCCCCAGGGATCCATTCTTGGCCCATTGTTCTTCAATATCTTTACAAATCATCTCTATACTTCTTGTCCTCTGTCATCTCTAATACAATATGCAGATAACTCTACATTCATCACTACTGCTGATACTCCATCTGAACTTCCCACTGCTACCCAGGCTTCCTTCAAGTCAATAGAAACCTGACTGTCTAGCAACCAGCCCATTCTAAACCCTAAGAAACTAAGCTCTTACTTTTTCTTCCCAAAAACCTAATTAATTTAAAACAGACATTCTCCAGTCTATCTCTAAACAACAGTCATATTAATGTCAAAACTAGCATAAAAATCCTTGGTGTCACAATAGACGACCAACTTAAATTTGACTTGCATGTAAACAACTGCATAAGAAAGATGCATCAAAAACTTGGCCTCCTGTACAGGAACAAAAAGTTCCAAACTACTAAAGCTAAAGTGACCCTCTCTCAAACCTACCTCATACCTAGCCTTTTATATGGCTCTCAAATCCTAACCAATCGTAACTCATCCCTCTTAGCTAAGTTAGATTCAGCCTACACAACAAGGTGAGTAGATTTGCAGCACACCAAACACATAATTCTCACCACTGTCTTTCCCTAAAACAACTTAACTGGCTAGAACTTCCTCATCAGCTCCTTCTCAATCAACTTCAGATTATTCATTCCAACCTATATCGGCCATCCTTCTGTCCCAGTCTCTCTTCCCTTATCTCTCTAAACACTCCAAATAGGCATCTCCGGAGCTCAGACCTGGACCTATTGCAAGTCTACATCCCAAAAACAAAAACTGGACGCAACCTCTACAGCTTTAATCCTTCAAGCTCCTGGAACAAAATACCATTAGCAATTAGGTCTATTAAACAACCCAACCAGTTCAAAACAACTACCAAAGAGTACCTGAAAGGACTCTGGTCCTGTCAGTGCACTCACCCCCCCCCCCATGACTTACCTGTTAATTCAATAACTTCACTGCCTATCTTTATCTTGACTCTACCTACTTTTATTGTCTTAAATTTGTTTCATCACCTATTGTATAACTTATTTTAATTTGTTGTATCCTTGTTTATTATTGCAACTAATTTAATGCTCTGTATATTTTGGTATGTGTTAAGAACTATTGCTCATATCTTTTTGCAATGTACTGTATTTTAAATTGTAACTCCATGGAGCTTTTCTCCATGGGCCTCCACTGAAAAAGGGCTACTAGCTCAGACGAACTAACCTGGTCAACAAATGTAAAATAAAAATAAAAAATAAAAATAAATAAAGTCCCAGTTCCAGCTGAAGAAAAGCAACCCCAAAGCATGATACTGCCACCACCATGCTTCACCGTGGGGATGGTATTCTTTTGGTGATGAAAAGTACTGTTTTTGCACCAAACATACCTTTTGGAATTGTGGCCAAAAAGTTCAACCTTGTTCTCATCAGACCATAACACATTTTCCCACATGCTTTTGCGGGTCTTGATGTATTGTTTTGCAAATTTTAGCTGGGCCTGGATGTTTTTCTGTGTAAGAAAAGGCTTCCATCTTGCAACCCTACCCCATAGTCCAGAAATATGGAGACTATGGGAGATTGTTGTCACATGTAGTACACAACCAGTACTTGCCAGAAATTCCTGCAGCTCCTTCAGTGTTGCTGTAAGTCTCTTGGCAGCCTCTCTGATCAGTTTTTATCTTGTCTTTTCATCAATTTTGGAGGGACATCCAGTTATTTGCAACATCACTGTTGTCCAATATTTTCTCCACTTTTTGATGACTGTTTTCACTGTGTTCCATTGTATATCCAATGCTGTGGAAGTTTTTTGTACTGTTCTCCTGGCTGATACCATTCAACAATGAGATCCCTTCGATGCTTTCCCTCCGTAAGCTCTTTGTGAACCATGGCTTTTGCTGCAGCAGGCAACTGAGTAAATGTCAGGAAAATCCTACTAGGGCAGATGAACTTTATTTGAGGTTAATCAGAGTCTCTTTAATTGATGGCAGGTGTGTACCCAAGAAGACTGAATGCTGTAATTAAATCAAAAGGTGCTTTAACAAAGTATTAGTTTAAGGCTGTTCACACGTATGCAACCAGCTTATTGTATGTTTTTTATTTTTTATATTTTTTCCCTAAACTATCTCAATAACCCCTGTGGTCCCCACGGTAGAGCTGCTCGCGCATCACCTCTTCGCTCCTCTCTTCGGAAGCTCACCACTGAAGCTCCCTTCCCCACCTCAATCCAAACACAGAATATCACCTGCATCGCCTCTGTGAATTCCCTGAACTTGCCTGCTTGACTGAACTATAGAACTCCTGAAGACTGCCCTAAATGATTACTGCTTGAATCTCCTCTCTTCGGAAGCTCACCACTGAAGCTCCCTTCCCCACCTCAATCCAAACACAGAATATCACCTGCATCGCCTCTGTGAATTCCCTGAACTTGCCTGCTTGACTGAACTATAGAACTCCTGAAGACTGCCCTAAATGATTAATGCTTGAATCTCCTCTCTTCGGAAGCTCACCACTGAAGCTCCCTTCCCCACCTCAATCCAAACACAGAATATCACCTGCATCGCCTCTGTGAATTCCCTGAACTTGCCTGCTTGACTGAACTATAGAACTCCTGAAGACTGCCCTAAATGATTACTGCTTGAATCTCCTCTCTTCGGAAGCTCACCACTGAAGCTCCCTTCCCCACCTCAATCCAAACACAGAATATCACCTGCATCGCCTCTGTGAATTCCCTGAACTTGCCTGCTTGACTGAACTATAGAACTCCTGAAGACTGCCCTAAATGATTACTGCTTGAATCTCCTCTCTTCGGAAGCTCACCACTGAAGCTCCCTTCCCCACCTCAATCCAAACACAGAATATCACCTGCATCGCCTCTGTGAATTCCCTGAACTTGCCTGCTTGACTGAACTATAGAACTCCTGAAGACTGCCCTAAATGATTACTGCTTGAATCTCCTCTCTTGAAGCTCACCACTGAAGCTCCCTTCCCCACCTCAATCCAAACACAGAATATCACCTGCATCGCCTCTGTGAATTCCCTGAACTTGCCTGCTTGACTGAACTATAGAACTCCTGAAGACTGCCCTAAATGATTACTGCTTGAATCTCCTCTCTCGAAGCTCACCACTGAAGCTCCCTTCCCCACCTCAATCCAAACACAGAATATCACCTGCATCGCCTCTGTGAATTCCCTGAACTTGCCTGCTTGACTGAACTATAGAACTCCTGAAGACTGCCCTAAATGATTACTGCTTGAATCTCCTCTCTTGAAGCACACCACTGAAGCTCCCTTCCCACCTCAATCCAAACACAGAATATCACCTGCATCGCCTCTGTGAATTCCTGAACTTGCCTGCTTGACTGAACTATAGAACTCCTGAAGACTGCCCTAAATGATTACTGCTTGAATCTCCTCTCTTCGAAGCTCACCACTGAAGCTCCCTTCCCCACCTCAATCCAAACACAGAATATCACCTGCATCGCCTCTGTGAATTCCCTGAACTTGCCTGCTTGACTGAACTATAGAACTCCTGAAGACTGCCCTAAATGAATACTGCTTGAATCTCCTCTCTTCGGAAGCTCACCACTGAAGCTCCCTTCCCCACCTCAATCCAAACACAGAATATCACCTGCATCGCCTCTGTGAATTCCCTGAACTTGCCTGCTTGACTGAACTATAGAACTCCTGAAGACTGCCCTAAATGATTACTGCTTGAATCTCCTCTCTTCGGAAGCTCACCACTGAAGCTCCCTTCCCCACCTCAATCCAAACACAGAATATCACCTGCATCGCCTCTGTGAATTCCCTGAACTTGCCTGCTTGACTGAACTATAGAACTCCTGAAGACTGCCCTAAATGATTACTGCTTGAATCTCCTCTCTTCGGAAGCTCACCACTGAAGCTCCCTATCCCACCTCAATCCAAACACAGAATATCACCTGCATCGCCTCTGTGAATTCCCTGAACTTGCCTGCTTGACTGAACTATAGAACTCCTGAAGACTGCCCTAAATGATTACTGCTTGAATCTCCTCTCTTCGGAAGCACACCACTGAAGCTCCCTTCCCCACCTCAATCCAAACACAGAATATCACCTGCATCGCCTCTGTGAATTCCCTGAACTTGCCTGCTTGACTGAACTATAGAACTCCTGAAGACTGCCCTAAATGATTACTGCTTGAATCTCCTCTCTTGGAAGCTCACCACTGAAGCTCCCTTCCCCACCTCAATCCAAACACAGAATATCACCTGCATCGCCTCTGTGAATTCCCTGAACTTGCCTGCTTGACTGAACTATAGAACTCCTGAAGACTGCCCTAAATGAATACTGCTTGAATCTCCTCTCTTCGGAAGCTCACCACTGAAGCTCCCTTCCCCACCTCAATCCAAACACAGAATATCACCTGCATCGCCTCTGTGAATTCCCTGAACTTGCCTGCTTGACTGAACTATAGAACTCCTGAAGACTGCCCTAAATGATTACTGCTTGAATCTCCTCTCGGAAGCTCACCACTGAAGCTCCCTTCCCCACCTCAATCCAAACACAGAATATCACCTGCATCGCCTCTGTGAATTCCCTGAACTTGCCTGCTTGACTGAACTATAGAACTCCTGAAGACTGCCCTAAATGATTACTGCTTGAATCTCCTCTCTTGAAGCTCACCACTGAAGCTCCCTTCCCCACCTCAATCCAAACACAGAATATCACCTGCATCGCCTCTGTGAATTCCCTGAACTTGCCTGCTTGACTGAACTATAGAACTCCTGAAGACTGCCCTAAATGATTACTGCTTGAATCTCCTCTCTTGAAGCTCACCACTGAAGCTCCCTTCCCCACCTCAATCCAAACACAGAATATCACCTGCATCGCCTCTGTGAATTCCCTGAACTTGCCTGCTTGACTGAACTATAGAACTCCTGAAGACTGCCCTAAATGATTACTGCTTGAATCTCCTCTCTTCGCAAGCTCACCACTGAAGCTCCCTTCCCCACCTCAATCCAAACACAGAATATCACCTGCATCGCCTCTGTGAATTCCCTGAACTTGCCTGCTTGACTGAACTATAGAACTCCTGAAGACTGCCCTAAATGATTACTGCTTGAATCTCCTCTCTTCGGAAGCACACCACTGAAGCTCCCTTCCCCACCTCAATCCAAACACAGAATATCACCTGCATCGCCTCTGTGAATTCCCTGAACTTGCCTGCTTGACTGAACTATAGAACTCCTGAAGACTGCCCTAAATGATTACTGCTTGAATCTCCTCTCTTCGGAAGCTCACCACTGAAGCTCCCTTCCCCACCTCAATCCAAACACAGAATATCACCTGCATCGCCTCTGTGAATTCCCTGAACTTGCCTGCTTGACTGAACTATAGAACTCCTGAAGACTGCCCTAAATGAATACTGCTTGAATCTCCTCTCTTCGGAAGCTCACCACTGAAGCTCCCTTCCCACCTCAATCCAAACACAGAATATCACCTGCATCGCCTCTGTGAATTCCCTGAACTTGCCTGCTTGACTGAACTATAGAACTCCTGAAGACTGCCCTAAATGATTACTGCTTGAATCTCCTCTCTTGGAAGCTCACCACTGAAGCTCCCTTCCCCACCTCAATCCAAACACAGAATATCACCTGCATCGCCTCTGTGAATTCCCTGAACTTGCCTGCTTGACTGAACTATAGAACTCCTGAAGACTGCCCTAAATGATTACTGCTTGAATCTCCTCTTCGGAAGCTCACCACTGAAGCTCCCTTCCCCACCTCAATCCAAACACAGAATATCACCTGCATCGCCTCTGTGAATTCCCTGAACTTGCCTGCTTGACTGAACTATAGAACTCCTGAAGACTGCCCTAAATGATTACTGCTTGAATCTCCTCTCTTCGGAAGCACACCACTGAAGCTCCCTTCCCCACCTCAATCCAAACACAGAATATCACCTGCATCGCCTCTGTGAATTCCCTGAACTTGCCTGCTTGACTGAACTATAGAACTCCTGAAGACTGCCCTAAATGATTACTGCTTGAATCTCCTCTCTTGAAGCTCACCACTGAAGCTCCCTTCCCCACCTCAATCCAAACACAGAATATCACCTGCATCGCCTCTGTGAATTCCCTGAACTTGCCTGCTTGACTGAACTATAGAACTCCTGAAGACTGCCCTAAATGAATACTGCTTGAATCTCCTCTCTTGAAGCTCACCACTGAAGCTCCTTCCCCACCTCAATCCAAACACAGAATATCACCTGCATCGCCTCTGTGAATTCCCTGAACTTGCCTGCTTGACTGAACTATAGAACTCCTGAAGACTGCCCTAAATGATTACTGCTTGAATCTCCTCTCTTCGAAGCTCACCACTGAAGCTCACTTCCCACCTCAATCCAAACACAGAATATCACCTGCATCGCCTCTGTGAATTCCCTGAACTTGCCTGCTTGACTGAACTATAGAACTCCTGAAGACTGCCCTAAATGATTACTGCTTGAATCTCCTCTCTTCGAAGCTCACCACTGAAGCTCCCTTCCCCACCTCAATCCAAACACAGAATATCACCTGCATCGCCTCTGTGAATTCCCTGAACTTGCCTGCTTGACTGAACTATAGAACTCCTGAAGACTGCCCTAAATGATTACTGCTTGAATCTCCTCTCTTCGAAGCACACCACTGAAGCTCCCTTCCCACCTCAATCCAAACACAGATTATCACCTGCATCGCCTCTGTGAATTCCCTGAACTTGCCTGCTTGACTGAACTATAGAACTCCTGAAGACTGCCCTAAATGATTACTGCTTGAATCTCCGCTCTTGAAGCTCACCACTGAAGCTCCCTTCCCCACCTCAATCCAAACACAGAATATCACCTGCATCGCCTCTGTGAATTCCTGAACTTGCCTGCTTGACTGAACTATAGAACTCCTGAAGTCTGCCCTAAATGAATACTGCTTGAATCTCCTCTCGAAGCTCACCACTGAAGCTCCCTTCCCCACCTCAATCCAAACACAGAATATCACCTGCATCGCCTCTGTGAATTCCCTGAACTTGCCTGCTTGACTGAACTATAGAACTCCTGAAGACTGCCCTAAATGATTACTGCTTGAATCTCCTCTCTTGGAAGCTCACCACTGAAGCTCCCTATCCCACCTCAATCCAAACACAGAATATCACCTGCATCGCCTCTGTGAATTCCCTGAACTTGCCTGCTTGACTGAACTATAGAACTCCTGAAGACTGCCCTAAATGATTACTGCTTGAATCTCCTCTCTTCGGAAGCTCACCACTGAAGCTCCCTTCCCCACCTCAATCCAAACACAGAATATCACCTGCATCGCCTCTGTGAATTCCCTGAACTTGCCTGCTTGACTGAACTATAGAACTCCTGAAGACTGCCCTAAATGATTACTGCTTGAATGTAGGTAGCATCAAACCATCTATTGTGTCTATACTACCTACTTTGTAACTGAATTACTTTTGTCTGACCTCCCTTGTAGGTGATTCAGCAGCCTACCGTGTACCACACGTGGACTCCTCTCCCCCCAGACACCTCAGTCCCACATACTTTCTCTGTGAAAGTTGTACGTGACCTGCTCACTTGGATACCTGCTATCACCCTTCCCACCACCAGGTGGCAGCACCTACTACCCAACCACTGGTGCATATCTATGTTACCTGGCTTGCCTCCTATTAAACTGATTAACGCACTTAAGAGTCTGTATTTCTTGTTGTTCTTCTCTGTACAGCAATGTGCCGCTTGTTTCTCCCCCTGAACAACACAAACTAACCCACTTCAAACAGCTCTTTCACTCATACAAAGTGCTTGTCCCTATCTGGTTCCATACCAACTATAACTGCTTACCTTTCTATACCAACAGCAGTTGCTGATACTTTTTTCTGTTGATCTCTCTTCTCTTTTCTTCCCCGCTCCGTTCGCCCTGTGGGCTCACTCCGCTCCCCTACCCCACCCCCAATTCCCACCCACCCCACTACATCTGGATTTATACCCATTTAGCCACACCTACATTCTCCACACCTACCTAACTTCACCCCTTTCTCTTCCTCTGCCCTCCTCCATTCATATAATACCCACATCACCATTCCCCACCTCCTTACACATCTCCTACATTTCTTATTATAACCCCAACATGTCCATAAAATACACATCCCTTTCAATTCAACTACTACTCCTTCTGAACCTTACCTTCATCTACCATCTCACCCAGCCTTATCTTTTCAACCACACTCTGCTCCTACACACAACCTACCCTCTGCATACATCACACACCTATTATACCAGCTCCATCTCTCCTGAAGTTTATCCCACTAACCACATCCTATGGTTTCATTACAAGCCAATCCCTTCTCATAAAACCTCTACACACATTTACCACCATATATCCTTCACTAATCTATCAACCCACACTTCTCAACCAAAACAATTCAAATACCTCTACTACTTAACACAACTCCTAACTTCCATACTATTATCTGGTGATATACACCCCAACCCAGGCCCAGACCACACCTCCTCAATATCTAATTCCATCCTATTTGCATCTCTTAATGCACAAAGCATAGCTAACAAAATTCCAAATCTACATGCCTGGCTATTTCACAACAAACCAGACATCCTATCCATCTCTGAAACCTGGCTAAAACCACATATAAAAGACTCAGAGATAGTTCCACCTAACTACTCTATCATCAGATCAGACAGAACCCATAAAAAGGGTGGTGGAGTAGCTCTACTCTACTCATCCTCCCTATGCATAACACCCTATGATAAAGCCATTCCCCAGTTCCACAATGCAGAAATAATACTGACTCATCTCCAGCTAAACAAACACAAATATATATACATTGCCTCTCTTTACATTCCCCCAGGAGACAATATTCCAATCCTCAAGAAATCCTCTCCTGGCTTTAAGCTAACATCAATAATCAAACTAAAATCATGGGAGATACCAATATTAACTGGTCCTCCATTCAATCCCCTCTCACCCCCTTAACATCAACCTATACAACTACTCTCAACTCATCAACTCCTCAACTAGACCATGCAAAGACTTTACCAGTGGCAACATCCTAGACTGGATTCTTGTCTCTCACCCTCACTACTACCCAGATAGTGGTACCATACCTGACTCCCTCAGCGACCACCTTCCTATCTTCACTAGACGCCTTCCTTGTCCCTTACAAGTCACTCATAATTATATTATTACCCGATGTCATAGAAACTTTAACCCAGAGGCTTTCTCTGACACCCTAAAATCAATTAACTGGTACCCCTTAAAAACTCTACCCCTTGAAAATGCTATCACTTACTTTAATACTACCTTCCTAAACCTTCTAGATACTCATGCTCCATTAAAACCAAGAGAATAAAAGGCAATCCACCCCCTGGTTAAGTATAAACACCCTAACCACCATGCGACTTAGAGACAAAGCCTGGACACAATATCAAAAGAACAAATCTACATCTTCCCTCAATGAATATAAAACTCTTCGTAATTCAGTCAAAAACTTATCTCTGCAGACCGTCGTAACTACTTCACCCGACTTCAAAGCAACCACAAAACCAACCCTCAAAAGTTCTGGAGAGGTATCACTACCCTCTTAAAACCCGGGAACACAGAAAACCCTATCCCCTGCCCAAATATAGATGACACTGATCTGGCTACCCAATTCAATTCTTTCTTCATAGACTCTATTTCTAAACTTACCTCCTCTTTTTAAATAACAGTCATTCTCCTACCTCCACTTCCCCTCAGACTTCTTCTCCCACAACATCTCCCACTTCTCCTCTGGCTTCTCACCCTTCAACTTCTCCCACTTCTCCTCAGGCTTCTCCATCTCCACTTTCTCCCACTTCTCCTCATGCTTCTCCTCCCCCAACTTCTCCCACTCATTCTCCACCCCCACCATTCTTCATCAAACCTATTCCTACATCCACCACAAAAGACTCCTGCAGAAACTTAAACCATGCACCAATGGCCCTGATAACATTCCCTCATACTTCCTCAGCATAGCTGCTGAAGCCATTGCCCTCCCTATCAGTATCCTAATTAACCGCTCAATCCAAGAAAGTATTGTTCCGCAAATATGGAAAAGCCTACATCATTCCACTGCATAAAGGTGGAACCAATACTAATATTACCAACTTCCGTCCCATCGCCATCCTTTCACCCATTTCAAAAGTCCTAGAGAAATGTATCCATCTTCAACTTCTTCCCCATCTCCTAGACAACAATCTACTAACTCCTACACAGCATGGATTCAGACCCCATCATAGTACTATGACTGCCCTCCTATCCTTCCTTGAAACTGTGAATAAAGCTAGAGATTCCGGCCTCACTGTATCTACCATCCTACTCGATCTCTCTAAAGCCTTCGACACTATCTCTCATAACCTACTTCTTACTAAACTATCTAACCTAAACCTTTCTACCTCTTCCCTCTGTTGGTTTTCTAGCTATCTCTCCAATAGGCAACAAGCCGTCAAATGGAAAAAGCCACCTCATCCTTCCTCAACACCCCCACAGGTGTCCCACAAGGCTCTATTTTGGGCCCCCTCCTCTTCAACATCTTCATTAATGACTTTTTCCGCTCTATCCCCCTTGCAAACATTATTCAATATGCAGATGACTCCACAATCATCTGTGCTGCCTCATCCATCCCAACTCTTTTAAAACTCACTCAAGATGCCTTCTCCACCACAGAACAATGGATGAAAGACAACCATCTTGCTCTCAATGCTGCTAAAACTAAACTTATGATATTTACCCCCTCCAAAACTAATAACCTTGATAGAAATTTATTCTCCATCACCAGCCAAAATAAAACATCTCTTGAGCTGGTATCTGAAGCCAAACTGTTAGGGGTCCAAATCGATGACAAGCTCAAATTCAACTCCCATCTACTACTAAATATAAAAAAAAAACACCAAAAACTAGGCATGCTCTACCGTCACAATCGGTTCCTCACCTCAACTATCAAAATTACTCTCTCTACCACATTTCTCCTTCCCTCCCTTCTCTATGGTGCCCCTCTTCTAACTAACCTACAATCTTCTCTGAAAACCAAACTGTCCTCTTGTTACAATAAAATAGCTAGATTCGCCACCAGTAACAAATCATCTACCCATCACTGTGAACCTCTCCACAAACTCAACTGGCTAGAGCTTCCCAACTACCTCTCCTACACTCAGCTCACCTATGCACATAAACTCATATTCCAGCCATCCCTCTGTCCCTCTCTCTCTACTACCTTTAAAATGCATCAAACCCAAAGACTCCTAAGATCTAACAATCAAAACCTCATAGAAGTTTATAGACCCCTACACCCTCCAGGACACAACCTCCTGTCCTTCTCACTAGCACGCCTATGGAACTCCCTCCCCCCCTCAATTCGGACAATTGCTAGCCTCCCATACTTTAAAAAATCACTACATTCCCATCTAACATCCTCATGGGAATGCTCCTGTTCACACCCCTCATAACCTACTCTCTACTCCCAACTCTTTTTCCTCCTACCTAGTAATTTTTTAGTAAAAAAAAAAAAAAAAAAAAAAAAAAACTACTACTTCTAACGTTGAACCAGAAATTATAGAATGTTTTTCTTTTAGAATCCTCATGTAAACTATGTGTGGAACATAATCTTTGTATAATCTGTATGTAGAACATAATCTCTGTATAATCTTTATGTGGAGCTTTTCTCCCCAGGACTCCATTGAAAACGGGTTCTTTTGGCCCAATGGACTATCCTGGTTAAACAACTGCAAATAAATAAATAAATAAATAAAAGATTTGTTTGTTTTTCAACTGAATTGTACAGATTATAGGTCACATTAAAGGTGGGAAAAGTTTTGAAATTATTTATTGTGGTCTCATTTTTTTATATCACAAAAACCTGGCATTTTAACAGGGGTGTGTACATATTTTATATTCACTGCACCTTTTTGCCTAGACATTACATGGTTCTGCTGTCCCTATCAGAAATAAGTAGTTTAGTGGATGGCAAAAGTTTAGAAGGTTTTGTCAGAAGAGATGGACACTACAGAAGGATCAGCAAAAGGACATCTGTACAAAAACTTGCAGTCATCAGGCACCTTGTAAAATCTCAGGTTTCTTAGGGGTTGGAGGTTGGGAGTCAGGGGCAACAGAGGCTGTTGAAAATGTATCTATAAGGACAGCCAAGACCAGAGGTACTGCAGACGGCTTGGGAAACTCCATCTGGAGGAGTTCATACTATCACTTTTGAATATCAGAAATCTGAGAACAGTCCCATTTGAAATATTCCACTATATGAGAAATAGTATCCTCAAAGGAGAGTTCTTCTAAGAGAGAGTCTGGACTAATAGAATCTTCCTCCTCAGACTCATAATCCAAGGGAGAAGGGACCTCAGAAGAATATGCCAAAGACTCTTCCCCAGAATCCAAATCCTTATCAGTGGAATCCTGCTCTCTGGGCTTTTTAAGAGGAGTGCAGGACCAGGGAGGAGCAGGTACAGAAACTCCTTGAGGAAGCTTTAAGGCCATTAAGGCATTAAACAACAGCAGGGGAAATATGCATGTTTTTTTTCTTCTGAGGAACATCAGCCCAAAAAACCTTAGGAGGTTTGGTCCCTTGCTGACACTCAACCAATGTAGTAAGAATCTTCTCCCAAACTAGAATATGAGGTATCACCCTCTGTCCCTCAGATATAATCAGCCAAGGTTCCCCCTCAACATATGGATCGGACATTTGCAAAGCCTATGAGGATGTGCAAGGAGTCGGATTCATTTCGGCCTCAGACAGGGTCATGGCAGAGGAATCCGAGACAAGAACAGGATGATCCTAAGGACTTTCACTAACTCAAAAGAGATGTCTAGGGGAGATGGGACAGCAGACAAATCAAACATGAGTTTTTTGGCCTTTTTCTTTACAGGCAGCTGACCTTCAGGACAGGAAGACTCCACCACAGCACCTTGTGCCAACAATTTAAGATGTTGCTTCTCCAAGTAAATCAACAAGGAGAAGAGGTGACTATGTACAGTCTTAGGGACAAATGCTTGGCAGCTAGATCAGTGCTTATGGTTGTGAGAAGCACCCAAACAGAAGAGACACTGCTCGTGATGATCTTTATGGGGAACCTACCTCCCACATTGACATTTTCCCTTTCTGTATGACATATAAACACATCAAAATAAAACTGAAATAGATAAGAAGAAACCCCAGTGGGGCACTTATCTGAAACACATCTCTGTAACCAGCACAGAAGAAGGAGCATTCAGACCAACGATCAAAGTTGGTGTTCGGATTGGCGGCCAAGAAGTTCTGAGGTACGAATGTACATACCTCACCTTTATGCCCTATGCCTGGAGCAAGGAGAATACCTGTGAAGTACGATGTCTATAAATTCCCACGGCTTTGGTATACTAGCCAGATGTTGGGCTACCCTCGGCAGGGATTTCCTTCTGTTAAGAATAGTGCAACAGTAACAAGGAAGGACATCAGACGTTGATCCAACCTGGGGTTGGATAACATTAATCTTTAAGGAAACACCTTTTCCCTCAGCATCAACAGTACTCGATGGAAAACCTCGAAGGCAGAAGAAGCCAGCTGCTCAGTAGGTCCCCCCCGACTTTAGACAGAATGGAAACCTCAGAACTGCTGGGTCTCGACCTCAAAATTGATGTTGGTGCTGAACTATCTAGTGCAGAAGCCCTGAGGGGAAGAGACAGCTCCAACAACTTTGGGGTTGAACCCACCCCTGAAGCATTGACACAAAAGCTTCAGCTCTGAGACTCTTCCAGATTCAAACACAATGGATGCAAAAGAAGAAGGGAACCAGTCAGCGAAGTTATGTGAACATTCAGCTCCGACAAAGGTGCTCCAGGGTAGATTGGGTCTGAAACTACAAGTGCCAATGGGTGAACTGGTAAGGGAAAAGAGCATAAAGGAGGAGGACTTGGACCAGCACTTGGTACATTCCCAGTGGACAGTACTGAGATAACCCCAAGTTGTATCTGCTTCCTGAAACATTTTCTTGTCATTCAGTCTACATACGTTTGGCCAAACTCTTCAAAGACTGTGGTGACAATGCCACCAACAGTGGTCTAGGGTAGCACTTCTCTTGAAGAACAGGTGAGTGAAGTCTAGGGTTGACCAGTTCCGGTAAACTTTGGGGATAAGTTGGAGACATACAGCACCAAGAGACTGTCTACTCTGATAGTCTCGTTGTTACCTTAGGATCTCATTCCAACAACTGGGAAGGATCCAAGTGACCTTTTATGGGACTTCTCAGAGTCCCCTTTCTCCTTGACATTTCCTTAGATTTCTCTTTGTCTGTATCTGGTTTCTTCCTGGCTTTCTTGTCCTTGGTTCTGGAAGACGAAGTGGAAGAAAAAGCAATAGGGACGTCAGATCTATCTGGGGTGGAAGAAGTCCCTTACCTATTAATTTTTCACAACAAGTATGTAAAGCTCTAGTGCTGAAGGAAGTGCAGGCTTGGCAAAAAGTATCCAAATGGATTGCCCCTAAACAGTATAAATATAGGAAGTGTGGATTCTGGGGGGTGGGGCAGTTTATGCCCACACTCTGTGCACTTTTTAAATCCCTGACCATCAGCCATAAGGAAGAAGATAAAACACACAATAATAATCAGAATTATTGGCTGACTAAACTAGTAAATAATTCTTACACTAAATACAATTATGCTAAATACTGCTATAAACACCACTATAAAACACTTCTAGAAAACTCTATGAAAAACCCAATAAACTACTACCTAAACAATTAAACTATCTAGGAAAAAACTAAAGATAATTATATTCTAAACTAGAGGAAGGAAAAACTCTGTCGGTAAGGGAGGAGTTAGAGAAAGAGTGTCTCAAAGAATAAGCAGAAAAGGATCCCTCAGATGCACAACCAAACATGTCAGGTGGCAAATGAGATCTGGGGTAGTAGGGTGAAGACCAGGGAATTATGAGTACAGAAGGAGTCAAGACAGTGGAACTGAAAAGTTTCAAGTTCAGTGCTGAGGTTGGACCTGGTTGGATTCGACAATCCACAGTTGAATCAGATGAAAATAGACAACACTGCATCAAATGCCTTATCCTCATTTCTTCGTCAGAAATGAAGACAGAGAAGGAGCCTTCTTTATTTTTTTGTGCTGGGAAAACTTCTGATATGGAATGTAGAAGAGTTGATAAAGACAAGAATTTCACTGCTGCACCACTTTAAATTATTGTTGCGTAAATTTTACATAGTCTGATAGATAAATACTATCACGCATCAGCAGGACTAACTTTTGATCGCTGGAAGAAATATAGAATATCTATGAGCACTCAGAAGTGCAAATACAAATATGCAACCTTCATTGTATAGTAATTCTGAGAATGCAGCAACTTGGAGAATTTCCCTAACTGTGACATACTCAGATCTCAGGGTTAGCATTTACAAGAAGCTATCGGGGTGTAGGGCATAAAGCTTTCTTCATTTTTTTTTAAGTCACACAATTATGACTGCACTTAACTCACTGCATCTGAATGAAGCCTCCAGGTGCATCTGCAGTTAACTCCTATTATACCATGACCCCTCATTAATATTCCAAAATGTGCACGCTGATTGGCCAGCGTGCACATTGTAAATCGACTTATACTAATGCAAAAAGGTCCGGTCGTCCAGACTAGTATAAGTCTTTTTTTAAACACTGTCTCGCTATGTTAAAAGAGTTTAACATAGCGACACAGGTTTAAAAAAAGCAACGGAGATCTCCGTTGCTTTTTTTAAAGCTGTCTCGCTATGTTAAACTCCTTTAACATAGCTTAAGTAGGTAAAAAGCAACGGAGATCTTGCTTTCTCCGTTGTTTTTAAAACCTGTCTCGCTATGTTAAATGGGTTTAACATATGAGACAGTTTAAAATAAGCAACGGAGATCTCCGTTTATTTTAAAGCTGTCTCGCCATGTTAAACCCATTTAACATAGCGAGACAGGTTTAAAAAGCAACGGAGAACGCAAGATCTCCGTTGCTTTTTGTTCGCTATGTTAAATGGGTTTAACATAGCGAGACAGCTTTAAAATAAGCAACGGACATCTCCGTTGCTTATTTTAAAGCTGTCTCACTATGTTAAACCCATTTAACATAGCGAACAGTAAAAGCAACGGAGATCTTGCTTTCTCCGCTGCTTTGGCCACAGCTCTGATGTACTGTGTAGGCATGCAGTACATCAGAACTGCCGCAGATGCCAGACAGCTGCGGAAGGGCAGCAAAGAGGCATTATACAATGCCATTATTTAAGAAAAGTAATTGTTTCTTTTCTTAAATAATGTCATAGTATAATAGCAATAACCACTTCTGGGTGTAATGGATTTACCACGGTTGTCTTTGTTTGGTCCCGGCTTCACTGGGACCAAACCACACCAACCGTGGGTAAATCCCGCATTACCCACACCCAGGCGTGAGTTATTGCTATACTGATGCCTCTAGGCATCCAATATTGCTTGTTCATATTTGCATCAATAATTCCAAAACCATGTTATTTACAAGGTTTTAAATGATTTCATCTTAAAGCTTACACAATGGAAAACTCAACTTCAATAATATTTGATCACTGTTTAGAGCAGGTAAAGAGATATTAAGTGCTGTTTTTATGACATTAATTTATCATCATCTCCTTTCGGCTTATCCCGGTTAGGGTCGCCACAATGGAACAACAGTCCGCAGAACGAATGGCAGTGGAGTTTTACGATGCCAAGTTGTCAGCCCGCCACCCAACCTTCCACAGAAGGCACACACACGCACGCACTCACACCTAGGGCCAATTGAGAGTGTCCAATCCACCTACAGCATGACTTTGGGATGTGGGTGGAAACCGGTGCAACTGGAGGAAACCCACGCGACCACAGGGAGGACATGCAGACTCCAAAAAGGAGGCACCTCAGCTGAGAATTGAACCGGAGAAACTCTTGCTGTGAAGCGGCAACGCTAATAGCTGCACCACCGTGGCCTCCCTATGATATTAATTTATAAAGATATAATTTTCACATTTTTCTAAATATTTCAACAACCAAGTAACAGACCAAGCTCCTTGGCCTCATATGAATGCTCTCAGCTAAATGAATAAAATGCTGCTGACAGTATGTGTGTAACTTGAGTGGTTGCTGAGATATTGTGAGTTGTTTACAAAGTATTACAAATGTGATAGTTACTGTGTTTACTGTGATTTATAAAATTCAGTTTAAGACCTAGAACCTAAAGAATACTATCACTATAAAAACTGTTTGTGCTAAAGTGTTTGCCATTTATACTTCTTTCATAACCCCTACGGTTATGCAGATATGAACATTTGTTTTAAATGTGAGGACATAATTTGATTCTGTCAAAAGGCTTAGGCTCCACCCACTGGAACTTACACTGCACACTACCTTAGCTCCATTGGAGTGAATGAGTTAACTCATAAAAGTCTAGTGACCCCTCCAGACATTTCTCTAGTTACATCCTATTGCATAGCTCTCAACCTTCCATCTCCAAAATGAGGAACATTAGCCCTCATAATGTGGAACAAATGGGCAAAATGTGGAATATATACTAATGGCTTACTAACTACTTCAGCTAGGAAGGTCATAGAATGGTTAAAATATGCTTATAAAGAAGATTTTTTTTATTCAACTTACTCTGATTGTTTTTCTCATTAACCCTATTCTCTATCGGTCTTGATCTGACCCACTCCATTCGCCCTGTGGACTCACTCCGCTGGTTCTTACAATGCTGCCTCCTCTTAAACCCCAAAAAGACAAAACTTTTACTCTTCACACCCACCCGCAAGTCCACCCCAATAGACTTCTCAGTCCTATCAAATAATGGTACTATTATATCTCCAGATCTAACCACTAAACTTCTAGGAATAATAATAGATAACCTTACCTACGAAACTCACATTAACACTATAAAAACTGTTAATAGGAAACTGGGCTCCCTTTATAGGATTAAACCATTCCTTACTCCACAAGCCAGATCTTCTATTGCCCATACCCATTTAATCTCTACACTCCTCTATGCCTCATCCATATACACTAATCTGACAAAAAACAACCTCAACAAACTGACAAACTCTTATAACAGCACTGCCAGATTTGCCACAGCCTCATCTTTCAGGACCCACCACTGCCATAATCTGAAAAGGCTAGGCTGGTTAGAGCTAAACAATCAGCTCCACTATAACCAACTTACCATTGCCCATAAAACCCTCTTCCAACCAACTAAAACTCCAACACTTTCAAGCATTCTTAACCCATATAAAAACCTTAAGACCTCATCTAACAAATTACTAGTATCCACAAGTAAAGCCAACAATATTGCTGGTGACTCTCTGTTCTCTAATGCTGTTGGAAAAAACTGGAACCAACCTCCAAATGAACTGACATCACTGCCCTCTTTATCACTATTCAAACAAAAATTAAAACTTTACCTGAAAATTCACTGGTTATGCCCCTGTACAAACCCAGACTAATCCAAAATTTCGTTGCTATCATCTTCAGTGATGACCTATTACTGTTTATCTACTACTTTTACTATCATGGGCTGGTCCATATCAGTTCCTTATTCTATCCTATATGAGCATGTTTAAAAAAAAAAAAAAAAAAAAACATTCTTAGGAATAGAGTTTCCAACAAACTTATCTAATGTTTCTGTAATATTTTGTGTATTGAACTGTTGAAATGTGATGTAATTATCTGTAAAACAACTTCTGTACCTGCATTGTACATGTTAATAATTTTATTTGGAGCTTATCTCCCCGGGCCTCTACTGAAAATGGACATATATCCAGATAGACTAGCCCGGTCAACAAATGTAAAATAAATAAAATAAAATAAATGTTAATTAATATGATTCATTTCTATTTACTATGGATTTCACTTAAAAAATTACTAATACTGAATGTGTTACAGACCCTTTCAATATGGAACTTCGAGGAACATGAACTTTTTAAGACCTCAAATGAGGTACGTTCCTCTTAATGAGGTACACTTGAGAGGTATGCCTATTGATGCCTATAGGTGTCTAATATTGCCAGTTTGTATTTAGATTAATAATGTTCAAACCATGATACACACAAGTTATTGGAAGATTTCATCTTAAATCTTAAATAATAGGGAAAACAACTGCATTGATTCTTGGCCTCTGTCTAGTGCAGCTGAAGAGATACTAATTGTTGTTCATATACTATTTATTTATATTGTCATAATGTTCATATTTCTCAAAATACTTCAGCATCTAAGTGATGCAAACAAAACTGCTTAGCCTAACATGAAAGCTCACAGCTGAATGCACAAAATGCTGTGCAAAGTATGTAGGTAGCTGTAGTGGTTGCTAATTATTCTAAAATATTTACAAAATGTTACAAAATAAGAAGTTATGTACTCACCATAACGTTCCATGTGAGTTGCTCATCTCGCCTTCATTCTTTACTGATGGGTTCGGAGCCAATCCATCGGCTCCAGTACGGCCGTATGCAAAGCTTGAGGTCTTCCAGTAGCTCGAGGCCAAGCCCCTATCCCATGATGCACTGTGAATTACCTCAGATCTTGTTTGCTGTGTGTACTATAACCATATAAATGAGCTATCCTCCTATGGAGAGGAAGAAGAATTGAGCAACCAGGATGAGACCAAACTCTAGGTCAACTATCAGTCAGGAGGGGGAAGGAGGGAGGGACGTAAGAATGAAGGTGAGATGAACAACTCACATTGAACATTATAGTGAGTACATAACTTCTTAATGTGAAGTTGTTCAATCTCGCCATTCATTCTTTACTGATGGGTATCGTCCCTAGCACCATCAATCTCAGGTGTCTCAGGTGGCTCACGGGAGTACATTCTTCAGAACCATAGACCTAAAAGAAGGCCTGTCCCTGGAGGCCTTATCAGCTTTGAAATGCATGATAAAGGTATGTGGTTTAGACCAAGTGGCTGCTGCACAAATGTTATCAAGGGGCAATTTGGCTTGGAATGCAGAGGATGTAGAAACTGATCTGGTTGAGTGAGCTTTAATCTTGTGTTGCAAAGGTATATTAGCAGCTGAGTAAACAAAGGTGATACAATCAGCTAACCATTTAGACAGAGTTGTTTTAGCCACTGATCTACCATTTCTGGCTTCAGAGAATGAAACGAATAGTTGGTCCGATTTCCTGAAATCTTTTGTTCTATCCAAATAAAATCTGAGCTGTCTGTGAACATCAAGTTTGTGCAGCATATACTCCAACTAACTGGAATGATTAGGGAAGAAAACTGGTAACTGAATGACTTGGTTGATATTAGTTTCTGAACAAACTTTGGGCAAAAAAGAGGGGTTTGTCCTAAGACATACTCTGTCCGCATGAAAAATCAAATAAGAAGGGCTGATACATAAAGCCTGAAGTTCTGACACTCTGTGAGCAGAAGTAATAGCTACCAGAAAAATGTTTTTCCACAAGAATTATTTGAGGTCACAAGATGATGCTAGTTCAAATGGTGGAAGGATTATATGAGAAATCATAAAATTTAGATTCCATGGAGAATAGGAAGTTTTCACTGGAGGTCTCATATAAAATGTTCCCTTGAGAAAACCCTTAGATAACTTGTGGGACAAGATATTTACCCCGTCAATCCCAAGATGAAAGTTAAATATAGCACACAAGTGAACCGGAACTGTTGCGGCTGCCACTCCTTTATTAAAAATCATAGTCAAGAATTCTAGTATGGATGTCAAGGGGGCTTGGTAAGGATCAATGTTCTGCTTAGAAGCCCATATGGAAAATCTCTTCCACTTACTAAGATATAATCTTCTAGTGGACGGCTTGTGAGAAGACAAAATAATCTGTTTTGTCTCATTGGAGAAGTTATGAAGGCTGGCTATGAGGGGAATTGCAGCAGCCAAGCTGTCAGCTTCAGTGACTGCAGAGAAGGATGGAGGTTCCCCGACGGATGTTTCAGAAGGTCTGGAACTGGTTCCAGAACCCAGGGATCCTCCAAGAGATGATGTTGAAGGAATGGGAACCAAATCTGCCGAGGCCAATGAGGGGCTATAAGAATGATGGTCCTTCCCACGGATTTTGCTTTCTGTAGAACTCTGGATATCAATGGGATTGGTGGAAAAGCATAGAGGAGACCCAGAGGCCAATCGTGTACGAGTGCGTCTCTTGGGACTTTTCCTGGAGGAGGAATAAGGGCAAAGTAGCTTCTGCATTTTGTGTTGATGTGGCTGGCAAAAAGGTCACAGCAAGGCTGGCCCCATTTGAGGAAAATCCTGTCCACAATCTGTTTCTTGAGGGACCACTCGTGTGGCAACAAGATTGCCCTGCTCAGTTTGTCTGCTATCATGTTGGATCTCCCCGGGATGTGCATTGCTAACAGAAAGTGCTGGGAGGAAACAACCCACTGCCAAACTCCGAGGGCTTCTTGGCAAAGGGGGTAAGACTTGGTTCCCCCCTGCTTGTTCAAGTACCAGACTACTGACATATTGTCTGTCTGAATTGCAATCATTTCTAGGGGAAGAGAGTCCTGGAAGTACTGCAACGCCAAAAGTACTGCTCTCATCTCCAGAACATTGATATGCAAATGTGACTCGTGATCTGTCCATGTGCTTTGGGCAGTCTTTCCCTGAAAATGCCCCCCCACCCTATCAGGGAAGCATCTGTGGTCACAGTGACTACTGGAGGGGGTAAAACAAAGTGGCGTCCTATGGTGACGTGTAGAGACGTCAACCACCACTGGAGATCTTTCTTTCAAGAGCTTGTAATCAAAATTGTATGATCCATTGGAAGTTCCAAGTAAGACCATTGAGTGAACAGCCATTGAAGAATCCGCATATGCAGTCTTGCTAATGGTATGGCCAGGATTGCTGCAGCCATCAAACCCAATACTTTTAGAACTTCTGAAGCAGTGCTCTGTCTTTTGATACCAATGTGCTTGCATGCGGATGAAGAAGGAAAATTCTTTTGATTGGTAGTCTTAGAGTGGTGGGTGAAGTGTCTAGCTCTACCCCGATAAAAAAGATATGCTGTGATGGTAACAAGGCAAACTTTTCTGAGTTCACTGTAATGCCTAAATTATTGCAGAGTGCCAGAGTGCATTCCCTTGCCTGAATCAGTTGATGCCTGGTGGTGGTGGTAAGGAGCCAATCGTCTAGGTATGGAAACACCTGGAATCCTAGATACCTCAGGTGAGCCGTGACCACTGCCATGCATTTGGTGAATCTGGGGGATGTAGTAAGACCAAAGGGCAGGGCTTGAAATTGATAATGATTGGCTCCCAGCCGGAAACGCAGGTGATCTCTGGTTGGCCTGGCCATTTTTATGTGGTAGTACACATCCTTGAGATCTATCGAGCACATCCAATTGTCTTTCCCTAAAAAAGGAAGTACAGACTTGGAGCATGACCATCTGGAGCTTCTCATTCTTCACATATTGGTTGAGTCTGCTGAGGTCCAAAATGGGTCTCCAGTCCGATTTTCTTTGGAACCAAAAAGAACCTTAAGTAAGTTCTGGATCCTGTTTTGTCTGCTGGGACTGGCTGGATGACTCTTAACAACTTGTGGACCTCTATGGTTGCTTGTTCCCTGTAACTGGGTGGAACATCCAGGATTCTCCTTATGGACGGGGGGGGTGGGGGTTGGGGGGGTGGCGAATGGTATAAAGTACCCTCTGGAAATGATACTTTGTACCCAGCTGTCTTATTTCTTGCCAAGCGTCTGTATACAAAGATAAATGACCCCTGACTGCCTCCAGAGCAGGACAGTCGGGGCTCCTTTCAGGAGCACTGGCAGGATTAACCAGAGAAGTGATCTCTGTCACCCTGATGTTGCGGACCCCCTCTGCTGCGAGGGTGGCGTCTTCCACTATTACCTCCTCCTCTGCCCCTAGAGGGGGGTTCAAAACGTGTGTCCTGAAAGGCTCCTTGGGCTTTCCGGAACCACATTTTTCCAACCCTTTGGACTTTGGGATAAGGCCGGGTAAAGGTGGAAAAACAGACTCTGACAGCAGACAGGGTCTTTCCCTCCTGTTCACACCTGGACAAAGTTTCCTTCACTTTAGGCCCAAAAAGGGATGAGCCATCAAAAGGGGTGTTTATGAAGGAAGACTTAAAGGACTCCGCGAAGGAATACAAGCGCATCCAGGAATGTCTTCTGAGAGCGATTACTGTACCCACTGCCCTACTCATTCCATCAGCTGCATATGATATGAGACGCATGGATGAGTTAACAATAGAATTTAGGGTAGCAAGCTGGGCAGCAACTTTGTCAGAGGCCCCTGCAGCTACAGTACCCTGAAGAGTATCTCCCAACTCCTTAAGGAGATCTCTTTGCAACCTAGTGAAATGGGTTAAGTAGTTCAGTGAGCGGAGAGTAAAAGTCGCTGAACTAAACATGCATTTCCCATATCTATCCATGATCCTATACTCTCTATTAGGAGGATGAATAGATGAGGAAGTCTCAGACAATTCCTTTTTGTTGGCCACTGCCACCACCATGGCAGCAACAGGGACTCCTTTGGACAAGAAGGTTTTATCTGGTTGAGCTGATATAAACTTATAAGGCCTCCTAGGAACAGGTTCCATGGACTCTAGTGACTCCCACGCCCTCTGACCGACCAACTGCATGAGCTCATCGAAGGGCGGAGACACCCAAGAGGTGGAGGGTTGAGACCCAAAAGCCTTCAGGAGTACTGACTCATCCTCAGTAGGGCTTTTGGACTGCCAATCACCCCTCTGCCTAAGGATCTCGAGTATCTCAGCAAAGGAGATATCCTCAGAGGGGGACAGTGGGGACCATTCTGACTCATCCAAGTCAGTGTCAGATGTTAAAGACTCCTGTGGGGAGTCTGTCTCCTCTTGCACAATCTCTTCCTGGGAACTTCCTCAGTGGGAACCTCTGGGGAGGTCTCGGAAGAGCAGGGGGTACCCTGTGGGGCTACCTGAGGCTCTGGGTCTCTACTCCTAGCTGGGGCGATGGAAGCAGAAGCAGACACAGGCATTTTGAGGGATGAGGAAGCAAGGCCTGAAGTCGAGGATGTCTTGGGGGACAAGGCTCTCCTCATAGCCTCGAAGGCACCACGGCTCCAATGTGAAGGAGTTGACGGACCCGAAGGAACTGCCAACTCCTCCCTCACTGAGGCCTCCGAGCCAGAGGTAGGAGCCGAGCTCATCCGAGCCGAAGCCCAAGAGGAAGAGTCGGCACCGACAAGTCGGTCTGACTATCCTCCCCGGATCCGACTGGAGAATGTTGGCATCTAGAGTCCCCGGTCGGTGCTGAGGATGTTAGAGTGGATGGGGCCGAAGACACTGGCTCCAAAGGCTCTACAATCATCAAGTCTGCTTCCTCTGGTTCCAAAGGTCTGGTACGGCTCGGAGGAGGAGTAAGGTCAGGAGTAGTAGTCTTTGGCTCTGAAGCCACTTGGGTAGGAGCCGGCAACAATTTAGCAAGGTCTGGTGCCTGTAAAAGCTTCTGCACCAATCGATCCATATCTAAATCCGACAGGGTGACATTAGACCTAGAAGAATGCACCAACGGTGCCGAATGAAGCAATGGAGACAGAGGCCTTTCAGATACCATCTCCAAGGCTGTGGGCCGGCTCCAAAAAGAAAAGACAGTCAGCTCCGAGGTCTGTGGAGCCAATGTCGCAGAATCCTCCAACTTTTTAGATTTCTTAGACTGCTTAGAGTCCTTAGATTCCCCAGAAGATCTAGAGGACTTGGAAGATTTGCTGGCCACATCCTGGTCACTCAAAGCCTCTTGAAAGGGATGCTTTAACAAGCCCCTGTCTACCAATTTCCTTTTCCTCTCTAGTAACACTCTCGAAAAAAAAGAATGGCAAATGGCACAAGACTCCTGTAAGTGGACAGCTCCTAAGCAGTAAACAGAAGTTACATGTCCATCAGTAACAGACATTGTTTGACCGCAGTCTGGACATTTTTTAAACCCAGACTTTGGGTGTTTATCTTTGTCATCTGCCATTATGCTACTAAGAAAAAACACAGAGCAGATAATAAGCAGTACCCTAGTCTCTAACAACACACACATGCAAGGAGCCTAAGAAAAATGTAACACAAATATATAGTAATCTTCTCAGCAAAACCCTAGGCTCTAATAGCACACACACACACACAAAGGAGCCTAAGAAAAATAACACCAAATATTAGCAAACTACTAGGCTCTGAACTGACACACAGAAAAAATGAGCCTGATAAGAATTGAAAGTTAACTACTATTTACTAAACTAAGGCCAATATACAGAAGGCCAACAATAGAAAAAAAAAATATATATATATATATATATATATATATATATATATATATCTCCAGATATACTAAAAACTACAGCAGAAAAAAACTAGGCCAAAACACACAAGGCCGATATATGAAATACTACTAATCACACACAGGAAAGGGGAGCTTTTAAGAAGCTATAAAGTGAACTACTTAACTATCAAACTATTTAGGAGAATTTAGCAAAAATTTTATAGAAATAACTGCTAATATATGTTTTGAAAATAGTACTGGCCTGAGCTTGCACTGGAACCTCCGATCAGATGCTGCGGCAAACTAGATCTGAGGTAATTCACAGTGCATCATGGGATAGGGGCTTGGCCGCGAGCTACTGGAAGACTTCAAGCTTTGCATACGGCCGTACTGGAGCTGATGGATCGGCTCCGAACCCATCAGTAAAGAATGAACAGCGAGATTGAACAACTTCACATTTAATATTTACTGTGTTTATTGCGACTTGTAAAATACAGAATAAGATTTCCACAGTACAGATTAGTTTCTGCTGAAAATAAAAAATGTTATTTACAGCTCTGGAGTAACTGTTGTGGTTCCAAAGATATCAACATTACTTGAAATGTGAGGACATAATTTGGCTTTATCAAAAAGCTCAGGTGCAGCCTGTAGCTCAATGTGTGTGTATCTCTTTAAGAAGCTATCCAAGGGCTTGCACAAGTGTATAAGTAATGAACACATGCGAGCTTGACTGCCATTTTGCAGTAATCTGTTGAGATGTAAGCATGTATGTCTGCAAGGTCTGTCTATTAATCATTTCTTTTACATTTTATGGTGCTGCTATCCATCCTGATGTGTTTCTATGTAATAAAGCATCTAAACGAAATACCTCACCTGTTCTTCATCTGTATTTAGAGGGATGAGCGAAATAGTGTCAGAAGAGGCATGACAAAAATGACTTGTTGCCAGAAAAAGCTCCAGTTTCTCATTTTGAATCTCAGAGGTATCTATACTGGTGGTATATACAGGAGTGGATCATCCTTACTGCACGTAAAATTCGCAAAACAGGTCAGAAACGAATTTCAGATGTTAAAATTTACTCACACTATTTCTTATTTGCAAAATATGAAATGAAGCATGCAGAATGATCTGAATGATATTTAAATAAATCAAAATGTCCGATATTGATAGAAATATTCAAGTTACTACAGAAATGTTTGAAATAAAGCCCGAATTGCATAAAACAAATAAAATAAATGGAAATGACTGCATTATTCACTAAGCACGCATTTTTCGTATTAATTAAGGCTATTCGAGTTATCAGAAGTGTATGAAGTGTTCGCATGTTTCTGCAGTAAAGTCATTTCGCAAAATACAGACATTTCAGAGCATATTTCGCAAAGTACAGTATTTCAAAGTGTTTATTGTGCATTTGAATGTTATTACGAGCTCTCACAATACAACTTGTTCATACATAATTACAAGGACCATATTTTCAGTGTGTTTGTGCATACTTTGATCGCATGGCAGATGGATTTTGAAAATCCAGTGCACTTGTGTTTGATAATAATATTGCAGAGAACTGGAGAGTATTTGAGCAAGAGTAAGATATTTCCAAAGACGACCATGCAAAGGCATTAATACTGCTTCATTTAGCTGGGTCAAAAGCCACTGAAAGGGAAAGTACAGTTGTGTATCTACCATAAATGTAGATGTTCGAGTGTATTCACTGTTGCAGTCATTACACTTGGGGTTATCCTGCTGGCAGGCTACCCGCAGTCGGCCTGAATTACAAAGTCCTGGTCAGGCGTCGGTTGCTGTCGCCTCCTCCCTGACGTCAGAGCGCCAGGGGTATAAAAGATGCAGCCGACGCCCATTTCCTTCAGTTTTTCTTGCCCCAGATGTCAGGTGCCCCCAAAAGGGTAGGCTAAAAAAACATTGCTAATAAAAGCATGCACTAACATAAACAATACCTTCATCTACAAGCAAATACACCACATAGGTTGTATAGGAAAGAGAAGTACAGATAAGTCCCAGCAAAGAAGGGGGTATGGTGGGTGGGTAACCTGGACTGCAACAGTGAATACACTCGAACATCTACATTTATGACAGGTACACAACTGTACTATGTTCATCGTGTTTCACTGTTGCAGTCATTACACCTGGGTTGAATCCCAAAGCTGAGGTAGGGCAGCTGGGTCTAAATAGAATTAGGAGTGGCTATAAGGCCCTGCAGATCTGCAGTGGCAAAGCCTGCTCTGGATTTAGAGTAAAGAGGTAAGTGGTAGTGCTTAGTAAAAGTGTGCACTGAAGTCCAAGTTGCAGCCTCCAAAATATCCTTGGTTCGTACTCCTCTGAGGAAGGCTGCTGAGGTGGCTGCTGCCTGGTAGAATGTGGTCTAATGCCCTTGGGCACTGATTTGCCATGTTGTGAATAGCAGAAACGAATGCAGTGTCCTATCCATTTTGAAATAGTCTGCTTTGAGATAGCCTTTCCTTGTGATCCTGCAGCATATGCCACTAAAAGTTGCTCAGTCTTTCTGAAAGCTTTAGTTTTGTCCAAGTAGAAACGTAGCTGTCTGTGTATGTCCAAAGAATGCAGAAGTCTCTCCCCTTTATTCTGTGGGTTTGGATAAAAAGTAGGCAAATGAATGGTTTGATTAAGAGCCACACTGGACACTACCTTAGGCATAAATGTTGGGTTTGTCCTTAGAGAAACCCTGTCGGGATGGAAGATAATAAAAGGTTCCACAGCCATTAATGCCTGTAGCTCTGAGACTCTTCTTGCTGAAGTTATTGCTAGGAGCAGAGCTGTTTTCCATGATAAGAATTTTATCTCGGCTGTATTGGTTGGTTCAAAAGGAGGCAGTGTGAGTTTTTCCAAGACAAAATTGAGGTCCCATGCAGGTATTGGTGCTCTCCTTGGGGGTCTTATGTTTTTGGCTCCCCTGAGGAACTGCCTAAGCAATGGATGTGAAAAAATTGGTGGTTCTGTATTGTAGTGAACTGAAATGGCAGAGGCATGCATCTTAATTGATGAGAAGGATAGGCCTTTTCCAGCATCTCAGTCAGATACTGTAAAATCTGAGGAATACTTGGTACAAGTGTGTCAATTCCTTGCGCCTGGTTCTAAGCACAGAATCTCTTCTATTTTTCTGCATAAGATTTCCTGGTGCTGGGCCTCCTGGCCTCCAAAATAACATCCATAACCGCTTTAGAGAGAGGTGTATTCTGAATGGTTACACTATCCGCCATGCAGCTAGATTTAGGGTTCTGAGTTGGCTGTGCAGGATCTGACTGTTTTGTTGGGTCAGTAAATGAGGAATTTGAGGCAATGTCCAGGCAGGGCCTTGAGACAAGCTCCTTAGGATTGGGTACTAGTGTTGGCGAGGCGAATCCGGGGCAATCAGTATCATTTGTGGCTTCTCTTGTCTGATCTTTAGGAGTACCTTGGGAAGGAGAGGCAGTGGAGGAAAGGCATATACTGTAAGGTTATTCCAGCTGAATGACAAGGCATCCACTTTCCATGCTTGTTTGTGATAAGTCCTTGTGCAGAATCTCTGAAGTTGACAGTTGTGAGGGGAGGCAAAAAGATCTATGTCTGGGCATCCCCATTTCCTTGTTATCATGCTGACGATTTGTGGATCCAGTTTCCACTCGTGAGGGTCCATGAGGTTTCTGCTTAGTTCGTCTGCCAGTGCATTTCTTTTTCCTGGCAGGAATTGTGCTTGCAGGTATACTTGGTAAGTCAATGCTGTGTTCCACAAAATCATGGCTTGCCTGCAGAGGGAGTAGGAATGTGTGCCCCCCCTGCTTGTTTCCACATGACTGTGGTGTTGTCCGTCTTTATCAGCAGCTGTCCTGGATGAAGTAGGTCCTTGAAGGCTGTCAGGGCATTTTGTACAGCTAGCATTTCTTTTTGATTGATATGAAGATGCCTTTGGCTTGGGGACCATGTGCCCTGAATACATTTTCCTGCCATGTGGGCCCCCCAGGCATAATCTGAAGCATCTGTTGTCAGTGTTTGCCTGGCTGTGGGTAAAGTGAATGGCTGTCCCTTGTTGTGGTGACAGGCCTGTGCCCACCATCGAAACTCCTGTTGTAGGCAGGGAATGAGTGAAATTATTGATTCCAGGCTGTGGCAATGTTGAGTCCAAACACTTTTTAAATACCATTGTAGTTTCCTCATATGCAGTCTTGCATATGGAATTGGCAGAATGCAGGAGGCCATGTAGCCCAGAGCCTGCAGAATATTTCTTGCAAATAACTGGGTCTTTGTTGCCATGCTTTCAAAGTAAGAAGTCAGTTGCCTTTGTTTGTCTGGCATGGAGATAAGCCATCTGGGCAGTTGTATTTAAGCTTGCACCCAGGAATATTATCTCTTGAGAGGGTACTAGTTTTGATTTATTTTCGTTTACTGTGTACCCTAGGTAAATTAGTAATCTTTTTACAAATGCCAGATGCTTTAGTAGAATGTCTTTGCTTAAATAAAGCAATCGTCCAAGTAGGGATATACCTGAAGTCCTCTTTGTCTGCAAAATGCAATTACTGGTGCCAGGCATTTTGTGAAAACCCTGGGTGCAGTAGATAAGCCAAAGGGCAGTGCAGAGAATTGGTAGTGCATTGAGCCAGCTATGAATCTGAGGTACCTTCTGCAAGACTGTCTGCTTGGGACATGCAGGTATGCCTCTTTGAGGTCCAAAGTTACAAGCCAAGCCTTCTTGCTCAGTATGGGCAGAAGCTGCTGCAGAGTCAACATTTTGAATTTCGGAACGTGCAGAAAAGTATTTAGAATAGACAGGTCCAGAATTGGTCTCCATGCTTTGTCCTTTCTTGGCACTAAGAAAAGTCTTGAGTAAACTCCTTGTCCCTGCTCTTGTTGAGGCACTGGCTGAATAGTCCTCATGTCCATGAGAGATGAAACTTGTTTTTGTGCCTCTGTCCATTGATTGTGTGGCAGGTCTGGCATACCTTTTGCCTTTGGAATAGTGTGAAAGTGGAACCTGTAGCCCTGAGAGACTTTAAGACTAATTTTTCCTGGGTGATCATGTGCCAATTTTGTGAAAAAAGTGCTAGCTTTCCCCCTAAGGGTGCTTCCAAAAGATAAATGCTTGGCATTGGCAGAGGGAAGTCATTGGGACTGTTTCCTAAATGGCTGTGATTTGTCTTCTCCGCTTTTGGAGGTAGAAGCACCCCATTGTTTGGGCCTGTATGAAGCCTGGGGCTGTTGTCTGCCTCTAGGGCATCTATATCTGCCTCTTTGTGGCCTGTCTGACACGGGAAAGGACCAATTCTTAGAAGGCCAGTTCCTGCTAAATCTGGGAGACTGTACCTGTAAGAAATCCTTTACTGTCTCCATAGATTTAACTTTATCCTCCATTTTCAACACCTCTTCTGCTTTAACACCAAATAAAGTATCATGCTGTAATGGGGCATCCAACAATTTTGCTTTAACATGATCAGGCAGAGTCTGTTCCTTTAACCAAGCATGCCTTCTAATGACAGAATCTGTTACAGCGACCCTGCAAGAGGCCTCCAGTGAATCATAACCACATTGCAAAGTATGTTTTCCCACTTGTTCAGCTCCACGCAATAAATCCTGCATTTCCTTGTTCTCAGAACATTTAGAATTTGTCAACATTTTCTGTTTTAGCAGAGATATTAAGTATTGCTGATATTTAAGCATATGAAACTGACAATTTAAAGCCCTTACAGCCAAGGTAGCAGAAGTGTAAACGTTTTCCCCCATCTGTCCAGTGCCCTAGAATCTCTATCTGAGGGGACAGGTTTTTTTGCAGTAGCAGCCTTGACCCCTTTGGGGCCCTGAGAAATAGTTTCTGGGTCAGCAGCAGGGTTTTTATGTAGAAATTTATGTGAATCTAGTACTCTGTAGTATCTGTCTGGCTTAACAGGTGCAGGAGGTAAAGAGTCGGGAGACAGGCCTGACTCTGAAAATACATCATCTACAATGTCTAGAACAAGTGGAATAGCAAGAGGTCTGTGCTACGGTAGTAAAAGAAAGTCTCTGAGCCTTTTCTTAGAGTCTGAGTAATCTTGGCTCTCCCAGTGGAAATGCTCCCTCATGGTATGCAGGGTTTCCCCAAAAGAGTAATCCTCAGGAGGAGAAGCTGATGGAATAGATTCTTCAACATCAGAATCCTCATAGGGAGGAATAGAGTATCCCTGTTCTGAAGAGGAGTCAGAAGAAATGGAAACCTGATCAGAGGAATCATATTCAGTGTCTTGCCTAGGCCTATTATCAGGAGGGGGATGGGAACCCCTGATCAAAGTAATTAGGTCTTCAGCCATTTTGAGCATCTGTTTCTTAGGCATGGGAGTCTGTCCTGGAGAATGCTGTATTTGTTTCCTTGTCTTTAAAACTGTTTTAGACTTTGTTTTGGAAGCAGAAGTTGGCTTGATGTAAAGCTGTGTAGGTCTGAAAACACCCTCAGAAGCAGATGCCTGCTCAGTGGCTCCGGACCCATCTGAGGGATTAGTTTCCGAAGGCCCAATACCTTGAGTATCCAGAGGCCTAGTTGTCTCCACGTGGGAGCCGGAGGCAGCCTGTGGCTCTGAGGTAGCGGGTGTCAGGGGCTGCGAAAGCGCCTCACTGAGAACCGGCGAACCGGCAACTGGCCTAGAAGAGGCGTCGTCGTCGGTTTTGGACCTCGGATGCCTGTCTTTGTCTTTTTCCCTGCGCTTTTTATGAACTCTGGTCATCAGCTGTTCCGACGGCATTATGTAGTTAAACCTTCGGCCAAAGTAATGAAAAGCAAAATCTTACCGACGCTTAATAGTGCGTTGGTTAAATCTAGCACAAAACTGACAACTAGCAACGTCGTGGTCAGGACCTAGGCAAGGAATACAGTAAGAATGAAAATCCTTATGAGGTATTTGCTTTCCACATGAAATACAATTGTTAACTTTTTCTGACATCGGTCTGGAGCAAGAAAAAAGTTTCCCCAACGGGGTACTTAGCTTTATAGAAGACTTCGGATCTGAAATTCAATTTTGAAAATCTCAGGAGTCGGCTGACCGGCACTTGCGAACTGCTTTTGCTTTGGGCACTGCGCGGCAAGAAAGACTGAAGAAAGTGGCGTTGGCTGCATCTTTTATACCTCTGGCACTCTGACGTCAGGGAGGAGGCGACAGCAACCAACGCCGGACCAGGACTTTGGAATTCAGGCCGACTGTGGGTAGCCTACCAGCAGGATAACCCCAAGTGTAATGACTGCAACAGTGAAACACGATGAACATCATTCATTTGTGTATGCACCTCCTGTCTTTTCAGAAAATGGGGAAAGCCATTATATTGTTGTACCGGTTGAGTCAAGGGAGGACCCTGAGTGCTTAAAACGTAAATTTAGAGAAATGTGTAAGCCCCAGATGAACATTACAATGGAAAGGCACTTATTTTACACAACGGATCAAAAGTCTGGTGAAACTTTTGCAGCATATATAACTGATTTGAGAACCAAGGCTAAAAGGTGCAGAGTTGGTGATTTAAGGGATGAGCTGATAAAAGACAGACGTGTGTGCTATTAAAGATGATGCTGTAAGAAAGATTTTGCTTTGTGACAGTGATTTAACTTTGAATAGGGCCACTGAGATTTGTCAGATATATGAGCTCACAGGAAAGCACATATGCTTACAAATTTAAAAGGCATGTTTCCAGTAACTTCTAGAGCTCACGTTGATAGCATACATTGCATGGTTAAAAGAAACAGGCCCAAGCACATGACAGCAACTGTAGCTCCTGCAGAACTCACTGGTAAACCCCAGAGCTTTCTAGCAAGTTCCAGAGTTCGCACAGCCTCAGTGAAGCATAACAGTGAGTCAGCAAACTCAAAGCAAGGGCCTCAACCTAGTTTCATTACCAGCTGTTGTAATTGTGGTGGAAATAATTATTTATTTTACATTTGTTTACTGGGGAGGTCCAACTGGACACAGCTGTCCGTTTTCAGTGGAGGCCCAGGGAGAAAAGCTCCAGAACAATTGCTAACATACTATACATAAGATATTTACATGAGCATTGTGGTTTACACATACAGTTATAAAATACAGCAAATAATAACACATGATTGCATAAGATTTTTACATAAGCATAGTGGTTTAGACATACAATTAAAAGTATAGCAGCTAGTAACATATGATTGTTGTTCATTCAGTATGTTAAGTAGAGATAATCTTGAAGATATAGTGAAAATAAGACAAGAAAGGAAAAACTAAAAAATACTAGCCAGATGATCTTGTAGATGTAATGAAGATAAGAGAAGAAAGGAAAAACTAAAAATACTAGCCAGTTTGTCAAAGTTCATATGAGGTTCATTGACATTTTAAGGGAAAGCTTTTCAACTTAGTCTAGGGGAGAGTTAGTGGGTATAGATGGGACAGTAGGGAGTAGGCGGCGGTTAGTTGCTAAGTTATGTGTGATAAGATATAGTGCATCTGTGGGAGTTTTAAAGAAGAGGTTGGATAGTGGGTAGGGGAAAGGTGTTAGTATATGTCAGCCAGGTGTTAGGCAGTTGCATGTCTAGAAGTTGTTTATATGGAAAATAAGCTGTTTTTTGAACATGGTTTTGTTAGGTTGGAAACCTGATTTCTAGTGGTAGGGAGTTCCAAGTTTTGGCAATGTTGCTAGAAAACAGGGAGTCATCAGAGCTGTAATGGCTTTTGGAGATTCTGATTAGTGCCTTGTTGGTGGATCTAAGTTCTCGGTCATTGGAGTAAAGGGTGATCAGGTCTTGTAAGGCTGGCGTTTTGTCAGGTTGGTACTGTATTTGGTGAGTTAGAAGTTGGTTTAGAGCTAAGGTGTTTGGGAGTTCTAGCCAGCAAAGTTGTTTTAGGGCTTGACAGTGGTAGGTGCAGTAGGAGAAGTTTGTGGCAAATTTTGCTCTTTGGTTGTATCATACTGATATTCTTCTTGTTCTTCTTTCGGCTTTTCCCGGTTAGGGGTCACCACAGTGGAACTCTTGTCTGCTAATGATTGGCAGTAGATTTTTTACGGGTGCCGAGGTGCCAGCTCGACGCCCAACCTTCAACGAAGGCACTACCATTCTATGCATGCCTTTCAAACACCACTCGACTGCGGGAGGACATGCAGACTCCATACAGAAGGCGCTCCAGCCGAGAATCGAATGGGAGAACCTCTTGCTGTGAGGCAGCAACGCTACTGCTGCACCCTCACAGCTGGTTGTAGCATACTGATAGCTTGTTTAAATTGCTCTTGTTTAGATTAATTAGGACAGGGGAAGCATACAGTAGGGTAGAGAGAAGATGGGTACGAGCTAGGGTAACTTTACTGTTGCTGGTTAGGAAGTTTTCACATCTGTAAAGATTACCTAGTTTTTTGTTGACTTTGGTTATTATATGAGCTATGTGTTTGTCAAATTTCATATTATTGTCAATAATGACCCCTAGTAATTTGGTTTGTGTGATGGGGGAGATAGGGGTATTATCTGATGCACAAATAGAGAACGAGGGAGTAGGTACTGCTGCTTTGGAAGGATGGAAGAGCACAAGTTGGATCTTTTTAGGATAGCTGAGAGTTTGTTAGCCAGGTTTCAATAGATGTAAAGGCTTCTTGGGTCTTGATGTGAAGTTGTTGGAGGGTGGGGCAGAGCAGATTAAGGTGGAGTCATCAGCGTATTGAACCAGGTTTACTAGAGGGTTAGCTTTGTGAAGATTATTTGTAAATATAGTGAAAAGTAAGGGTCCTAGGACTGATCCTTGGGGTATTCCTAGTTTTTCAGGAAGTAGGGGGGAAGGGAGTTTTTCAGCTTATTGGCATTGGGAAAGGTAGTCTTGAAACCATAATAGAGTGGGGGTAGTTGGTTTTAATTCCGAAAGTGATGTTAGAAGTTTTGTATAGGAGACTGTATCAAATGACTTTGGTCAAGTCAAGGATACTTCAGACACTAGTTGGCCGTTGTTGCCTTGCATATTTACTAGGTTACTAAAATGGATTGGTGCAGTCGTAGTGCTATGGTTGGGGTGGAATCCATGTTGTGTTTTGGCAAGAAGATTGTTGGAGAGGAGATGTGTTAGGATCTGGGTATGGATACATTTTTTCCAGTACATTAGACAGTGGGGAAAGTATAGCTATAGGGCAGTAGTTTGTTAGGTCAGTGGAAGTGCCCCCTTTGTGTATTGGTATAATGTAGAAGATTTTTCCAGAGAAGTGGCACCTTTTGTTCTGAGATTGATCTGTTAATGATTATAGAGACTGGGTAGGAAATGGCTTTAGTGGCTATTTGTAGGAATTTGGCAGGTAGCTTGTCTACTGCTAGGGTTTTGTGTTTAAGTTTGGTTAGGTGTCTATAAATGGTGTAAGTTGGTACAGGTTAAAGGGTGAAGGATTTGGCATTATTTGATGGGTTATATAGTATAGGGGGGTTGAGGGGGTGAGTCTGTTGACAGCTTTAGTATAGAGTTGGTAAAGAACTCACTGAATTGGATGGCTATTTATAGAGGTGATGTCTATGTTTGGATGAGGAGTTTGTGATTTACCTGGTTGGAGAATACTATTTATAGCAGCCTAGAACTTTTGTGGGTTGGTATTGTGCTTAGTTTGAATTTCACTATAGTATTTTTGGTTGTCTAGTCTGATTTGTTTTTTTTACAGTGTTTCTCAGTTCTAAGAAAGTTTGCCTGTTAGGAGTAGTTTTGTTTTTGCACTAGGTGACCCATGCTTAGTTCCTTTGTTTGATAAGTTGCCTAACGCTCATGGTAAACCATGGGACATAGATGGTTTTAGTGCAGATCTGTCTTGGTGGGGCAAGTTGGTTGAGAATGCCTAAGAAGATAGTGCTGAAGTACTCAACTGCTTCATCTACAGGAGTGTTAAAAGGGAGGACCAGTTAGAGTGTTTAAGGGCTGTATTAAGGTCGCTAGCCCTGAAGTTTTTAGTGTATCTAATGTGTTTAAGATAGCTAGTTCTAGTGAGTTTAGTTTGGCCTCTGATGAAGAAGGTTGAAAGGTGGTCGATTAGAGTGTGGGGTAGTGTACCGAAATTATGAGTGGAAGATGGGTGATTGGTGAGAATCCAGTCTAGTATCGATTCATTTTTTGAGGTTTTGTTTACCCTAGTAGGGGGTTTGTATAAGCTGTGAGAAGCCGTAAAGGTTAATATGATTTGAAGGGTGGGTGAGTTAAGTGAAGTCCAATCAATATTGAAGTCACATAGTATAATGGTTTTGGGGGAGAGGTTTTCTGATACCCAATGGAGAAGAGATTCTAGGGTTTTGATGTTACCTCCTGGAGGGATACATGATTCTAAGATATTTGGCGTTTTTTGTGTATTTAGTCTTACCTTAGCAAGTAGGATCTCTGCATTATTAAATGCAGGGATTTCTATGTTAAACAGTTCAACGCTGATGTTGTTCAGATATACGAGAGTGACTCCAACTCCTCTTTTAGCTATATGTCTTTTCGTACTATGCTACAACCAGGGGAAATATTTATTTGTTTTTAATGCGTGGTTTGAGGCATGTTACAGTGAGGAAGATGATGTCAGATAAGTATAATGCTATGGTTGCATGGAGCTTAGTGTTTTTTTAAGGCTGCTTCTTATATTATGATTTATTATTAGAATATCAGATGTTTTTCTTAAGTAGGCTTGTATTGGTTCTAGGCTGATTTTGGTGATTTGTTCGACTTGTTATTGGACCTGGGCTGGGGTTGATAGTACCACTGCATAGCAGGTGACAGGCAATGTTTATTATGGTTTGCAGGTATTTGGAAAAGGCTAAGTCACATTGTATGGATACGCTATATTTGCATTGATAATGGAGGAATTTGTAGAGGTGTAGGTCATAGGTGGTGTGGTTAAAAAGTGAGGGTGAAATGAGTATGGGGTAGTTAGTGAATGCTGGAGGTGAGGTCGAGGTGGGGTGACTTATGTTGGGGATTGTAATGTTGTTGAAGTATGGTGAGGTTAGATGGGCTATGATGATGAGTACTAGTGTTAGAATTATTTGATGGGAGTACATGTTTGGTTTGTTAGAAGTGTATTGCAATAACCCTGTGGAATGTGTATGGGTCCTGATTGTATATTGGTAGGAGTGACTGTAGCAACTTTATGAGTGGGGAGGTAGTATGTGTAGAGTGTGTGATATGAGAGCAAAGGAGGGGGAGGAGATGGTGATGCTTTTTTGCATGACTGGCTGAGGGATGGGGGTTGTGTGTGGGTATGGTAAGGTTAGGTATAAAGGAAATGAGCTAGGGGTTGGTGGGAATGGGGGTAGGGTAGGAAAGTGGAGCAAGCAGAGCTCTACCTAGGAGGTAAGAGATGAAAAAAAAGTATCAGGAGACTGACTAAGTAATGAAGGTAAGCAGGGTTGTGCCTTAATCACAGGGATTATGCCAGTTACTGTGTTTTCACTATTTATTCATTGTGAATGGAAAATAACTGCTGTGAAGGGACTTGGGTGACTATACAGTAGATAAAAATATTGGAGAATTTAAATATCTGTAGAGCACTGTCCTGCTTACAGGATGAGCTGCTTATCTGGGCTAAGATTCAGCTGTTTGGTGGTGTTCTGCTGCCACCTAATGGCAGTTAGTTGCAATGGCAGGGAATGGAAGGAGGGGAAAAGACCTTGCAAGTGTGCTGCTATGCCAATATAATAAAAGTAAATAAAAGCACTAACAACTAGATGCAATAATTAGTTAACAGGGAATACACCCACATAAAAATATTTCACAGAGTAAAAGTCCCAGTCGTGTGAGTCCTTTTGCCTTCAGTTGTTTGCAGGATAATTTTCAGAAATTGTTCATTTGGGAGGGAGAGGGGTCAGCCACGAGTGAAGCAGAGCTAGAGATGTATGAAAAAGGAGACAAAAATAGATGCAACAAAGTCTTATTGTGGGTAGGCAACAGTAACAAAATTATATGGGCAAAGTATTGGCTTGGAGGAAGCTGTGGGTGCATGTGTGTGGAGAATGTGGGAGATAAATATATACTATACTATTATGAGGTATGGTACATGCCAGGTGAGTGAGCACAACATTAATTCTCATTTGTGATGCACTAATAAAGTACAGTTTTGTACCTACCATAAATGTAGATGTTCGAGTGTTCACCCTGCTGCAGTCATCACACTTGGGTTATCCTGCCATCAGGCAGTCCTGCAGTCGGCCTGAATTCCAAAGTCTTGGTCCGGCATCAGTTGCTGTCGCTTCTTCCCTGATGTCAGTGTGCCAGGGGTATATAAGAGGCATCCGACGCCATTTTCTTCAGTTTTTCTTGCCCCAGATGTCAGGTGCCCCCATAGGTAGGCAAAATATATATATATATATATATATATATATATATATATATATATATATATATATATAGATAGATAAAAATAAAACAATACCTTTAGGCACAAGCAAATACACCACAGAGGTTGTATAGGATAGAGTGGTATAGATAAGTTCAGCTAGTTCAGAGGGGATGGAGGGAGGGTAACCTGGACTGCAGCAGGGTGAACACTCGAACATCTACATTTATGGTAGGTACAAAACTGTACTATGTTCATCGTGTTACCCTGCTGCAGTCATCACACTTGGGTTGAATCCCAAAGCTAAGGATGGGAGGTGGAGTTAAACAAGGTTAGAAGAAGCTAGTAGGCCCTGCAAAACTGCAGTGGCAAAATCAGCTCTATTCTTAGAATATAGAGGTAAGTGATAGTGTTTGGTGAAGGTATGCACTGAACTCCAAGTTGCAGCTTCCAGAATATCCTTGGTTGGCACTCCCCTGAGAAAGGCTGCTGATGTAGCTGTAGCCCTGGTGGAGTGGGACCTAATGTTAGCGTGTAGCAGAAACATATGCAATGCCCTATCCATTTAGAAATAGTCTGTTTTGAGATAGCTTTTCCTTGTGATCCTGTAGCATAGGCTACAAAGAGCTGGTCAGTTTTTCTGAAAGCCTTAGTTTTATCCAAGTAGTAACATAATTGCCTGTAATTGTCCAAAGAGTGCAGGAGTCTTTCTCCTTTGTTCTGGGGATTTGAGAAAAAGGTGGGCAAATGAATGGTTTGGTTTAGGGCCACACTGGATACCACCTTTGGCATAAAGGAAGGGTTAGTTCGTAAAGAGACTCTGTCTTGATGAAAAATGAGGAAAGGCTCCACTGCCATTAGTGCCTGTAGCTCTGAGACTCTTCTAGCTAAGATTATTACTAGTAGCAGGGCAGTTTTCCATGAAAGAAATTTTAAATCAGCTGAAAAAGCTGATTCAAAGGGCGGCAGTGTAACCTTTTCCAGAACAAAGTTGAGATCCCAAGTAGGTGTTGGTGCTCTCCTTGGCAGTCTTATGTTCTTAGCCCCTCTGAGGTACTGTCTTAGGAGTGGATGTGAGAATAAAGGAGGATCCGTGTTGTAATGAGCTGAAATTGCTGAGGCGTGGATCTTAATAGATGAAAAGGAAAGTCCTTTGTGCAACATCTCAGTTAAATATTGTAGAATCTGAGGAATGTTTGGATCAAGGGGATTTTGGCCTTTAGCCTGGTTCCAGGTGCAAAATCTTTTCCATTTGTCTGAATAGGTTTTCCTGGTGCTGGGCCTCCTGGCCTCCAGAATGACATCCATAACAGCTTTGGATAGAGGTGTTGGCTGGTTGTTTAGGTAATTTGCCATGTAGCCAGGTTTAAAGTCTTGAGCTGGCTGTGTAGAATCTGATTGTCTCGCTGGGTGAGCAGGTGAGGAATTTGTGGTAAAATCCATGGTGGGCCGTGGGCCATGTTCCTCAGAATTGGATACCAATGCTGGCGTGGCCAGTCTGGTGCAATGAGTATCATTTGTGGCTCTCTAATCTGACTTTCAGCAGTACCTTTGCTAGAAGAGGCAGTGGAGGAAAGGCATACACTGTTAATGTTTTCCAACTGAATGAGAGGGCGTCCACTTTCCAAACTTGTGGATGGAATGTCCTTGTGCAAAATTTTTGAAGTTGGTAGTTTTGGGGGCTTGCAAACAGATCTATGTCTGGGCGTCCCCATTTTTGAGCTATCACTGCAAATACTTGTGGATCTAGTTTCCACTCGTGTGGATCCACAATGTTTCTGCTTAGGTTGTCTGCCAATGTGTTTTTCTTTCCTGGCAGGAATTGTGCTTGTAACTGAACCTGGTAAGACAGTGCAGTGTTTCACAAGTTCATTGCTTGCCTGCATAGAGTGTAGGAATGTGTGCCCCCTTGCTTATGTACCACATTACTGTGGTATTGTCCATCTTTATTATTAGTTGTCTTGGGTGTAAGAGGTCCTTGAAAGCTGTTAGGGCATTCTGTACTGCTAGCATTTCTTTTTGATTGATATGCCGATGCCTCTGATCTGTAGTCCATTTGCCCTGAATGCATTGTCCTGCCAAGTGTGCTCCCTAGGCATAGTCTGATGCATCTGTTGTCATAGTTTGTCTGGCTGTGGGTAAGGTGAAAGGCTGACCCTTGTTGAGGTAACATGCCTGTGCCCACCATAGAAACTCCTGTTGAAGGCAGGGAATGAGTGGTATCATTGTTTCCAAGCTGTGGCTGTGCTGAGTCCATACGCTTTTCAGGTACCATTGTAATTTCCTCATATGCAGTTTTGCAAATGGTATTAGTAGTATGCAAGATGCCATGAATCCCAAGACCTGCAGAATTTTTCTTGCAGGGAGTTGGGTCTTTGTTGCCATTATTTTGAAATATTGAGTCAGCTGTTGTTGCTTGTCTGGCGTGAGATAAGCCATCTGGGCCGTTGTATTCAAGCTGGCACCCAGGAATATTATGTTTTGTGAGGGCACTAGTTTTGATTTCTTTTCATTTACTGTGTACCCTAGGAAACTTAGAAGGTGTTTGACAAATGCCAGATGCTTTAAAAGAATGTCCTTGCTTTCTGCTTGAATAAGGCAGTCGTCCAGGTATGGGTATATTTGAATTCCTCTTTGTCTGCAGTATGCAATTACTGGTGCCAGGCATTTTGTGACGACCCTGGGCGCAGTAGATAAGCCAAAGGGCAGTGCATAGAATTGATAATGCGTTGAACCTGCAATGAAGTGGAGGTGTCTTCTGCAATTTTGTCTGATAGGGACATGCAGGTATGCCTCCTTGAAGTCCAACGTTACTAGCCAAGCATTCTTGCCCAGCATGGGAAGAAGCTGCTGTAGTGTTAGCATCTTGAATTTTGGTACTTGGAGACAGGTGTTCAGAACTGAAAGATCCAGAATAGGTCTCCATCCTTTGTCCTTTCTTGGAACTAGAAAGAGTCTTGAGTAAAATCCTTGTCCTTGCTCCTGTGTAGGTACCTGTTGAATGGCTCTCATGTCCATGAGAGCTGTAATTTGTTTTTGTGCCTCTGCCCATTGATTTGGTGGCAGGTTTGGCATTCCTTTTATCCTTAGTAAGGTATGAAAGTGGAATCTGTATCCTTGAGAGACAATGTTTAGGACCCATTTGTCTTTTGTGATGATGTGCCAGTTGTCTGCAAAAAATGATAATTTTCCTCCCAAGAGAGCTGTCAGGAGATATTTGCTTGGTAGTTTGAAGATAGAGTCATTGTGTTTGTCTTCTGCTAGCTTGGGGCCTGTCTTCTCCTCCTTTCTGGGTAGCAGTACCCCATTGGCGAGATTTGTAAGGGCCTTGTGACTGGCCTCTGCCCCTTGGGCATCTGTATTTGCCCCTCTGTGATCTGTCAGAAGCTGGAAAGGACCATTTTTTTGTTGGCCAATTTCTGCTGAAATGAGGGGGGTTGTACCTGCAAAAAAATCCTTGACCATCTGTATAGACTTTGCCTTATCCTCCATTTTCTTTAAAACCTCTTCTGCTTTGACACCAAAGAATACATCCTGCTGTAAAGGTGCATCCAATAATTTTGCTTTAACATGATCAGGAAGGGTTTGTTCTTTTAACCAAGCATGTCTACGTATGACAGAGCCAGTAACAGCTGGAAGCTTCCAACGAATCAAATCCGCATTGTAAAGTATGTTTTCCCACCTGTTCAGCTGCATGCAACAGATCCTGCATTTCCTTGAATTCGGACTGTTCAGTATGTGTGCTCATTTTTTGTTTTAATTGAGACATTAGGAATTGCTGATATTTCAGCATGTGAAACTGACAATTTAATGCTCTCATAGCCAGAGTTGCTGAGGTGTATATTTTCTTTCTCCATCTATCTAGGGCTCTGGAATCCCTTTCAGAGGGCACAGGATTTTTAGCCATAGAAGCTTTAGCTCCCTTAGGACCCTGGGAAATTGTTTCTGGGTCAGCCACAGGGCTTTTATGAAGGAATTTGTGTGAGCCATGTACTCTGTAGTATCTGTCTGGTTTGGCTGGAGCAGGAGGAAGAGAGTCTGGATTTAAACTAGACTCCAAGTAAACATCATCCACAATATCTAAAACTGGAGGGATAGCAAGAGGTCTGTGCTGGGGTAGTAAAAGGAAATCTCGGAGCCTTTTTTTAGAATCAGAGTAGTCCTGGCCTTCCCAGTGGAAATGTTCCCTCATGGTATGTAAAGTTTCCCCAAAGGAGTAGTCTTCAGGGGGAGATGCTGAGGGAATAGAGTCTTAAGCATCAGAGTCTTCATAAGGTGGAAAAATGTAATCCTGTTCCTCAGAAGAATCTGAGGAAATTGAAACCTGGTCAGAGGAAGCATAATCCTCCTCTTGTCTTGGTCTTTTATCAGGAGGGGATGGGAACCCCTGATTAGGGTAATCAAATCTTCAGCCATCTTAAGCATCTGTTTCTTAGGCATGAGGCCTTTATCTGTAGACTGATGTAGAGTCTTCTTAGGTTTTAAAGGAGTTTTAAGCTTAGCATAAGATTTAATGGTGAGTGTAGTTGGTCTGAAGACACCTTCTGCAACCAAAGGTGTTTCCACTGCACCGGGGTCTACTACTGCTCCGTTGTCGGAAGATGGCTGCATCGGCCTAGTAGACTCCGCTTGAGAATCCACAGTTGTCTGGTGTTCCAGTTCTGCGGTCGTCAGGGGCTGCGTAGGCGCCTCACTGAAAACTGGAGAACCGGTGACAGGCCCAGCAGAGGCCTCTGAGTCTGGCTTGTTCCTAGGCTGCCTGTCCTTATCCTTGTGTTTTTTATGTATGCCGGTCATCGGCTGCTCCGACGGCATGATATAATTAAATTTCCTACCAAATTAATGTCGTGCGAAGTCAAAACGGCGTTTGATAGTTCGTTTATTAAACCTAGCACAAAACCGACAACCTGTGACATCGTGGTCTGGGCCTAGGCAAGGAATACAATAGGAATGGAAGTCCCTATGAGGTATTTGCTTCCCACAAGAAATGCAATTGTTAACTTTTTCTGACATCGGACTGAGGCAAGAAAAGGTTCCCCAATGGGGTACTTAGCTTTATTGAAGACTTCGGACTGAAATTCGAATCGAAAATCTCAGGTGTCGGCCGACCGGCACTTGCGAACTGCTTCTGCTTCGGGCACTGTGCAGCAAGAAAGACTGAAGAAAATGGCGTTGGATGCCTCTTATATACCCCTGGCACACTGATGTCAGGGAAGAAGCTACAGCAACCGATGCCGGACCAGGACTTTGGAATTCAGGCCGACTGCAGGACCGCCTGATGGCAGGATAACCCAAGTGTGATGACTGCAGCAGGGTAACACGATGAACATCATTCCTGGGCTACATTCACTTTCTTTAGGCTGTATATAGCTGTGTGTTATCTTTCAACAGTGGGAAAAAAGGGAGGAGAAACATACCAGACAATAGTAGTGAAATTAGAAGCTTAGTATGATTCAGACAGTCTATTTGTTAAATACCAGTAGCCACAGTGGGAAATGCTGAATAGTTTACAGTGTTAGCATTGCCCTAGTAAATGCAATATACGTTGAAATTACATCATAGTGTTAGCGAGCATGGGAGGATGTTCAGGTAACACGTGTGTGTCCCAATGATTGACCAGAAGTTCTAAAAAAACAGTTACAATTATCCAGTAAATGCACTCTACATGTGTGTAAATACCATTGTTTTTTCTTTCTTAGAAGCAGAGTTCATTTTGGCAAATTTTGCTCGACAAGAAATCCTCATTGCTAACTACTTTCAGTACTCCGTTTGGAAAGTACAGATTTCTGAGAATGCCATTTGGGATCAATTCTGCAAGTGAAGTCTTTCAGTGTGCAATGGAGCAAATTTTTTCTGGGTATCCTTGTGCTATTATAGTAGACGACATACTCGTAGGAGGTAATGGTGAAGCACAGCATGACAGACACCACAGAAAAGTTCTAGAAAAAGCATGTCAAGTGAATCTTAAGCTCAAGCCACAGAAATGCAAATTCAGGCTATGAGAAGTCACTTATGTTGGTCATTTATTTACCAGTTCAGATTTACGACCAGACCATTCTGAGCAAATGACCATTCTTGAGATGCCAGCTCCAGACAATGCCCAAGTCCTGCAATGTTTTCTTGGCATGGTTAACCACCTAGACAAGTTCATTCCAGACTTGAATCAAATATCAGCACCACTCAGAGAGCTAACCTAAAGATGTATCCTGGTCATAGTTAGAACAACACCAGACAGCATTTGATGTCCTGAAACAGAGGACTGCAAGTCCACCAACTCTCAGATACTACGATGTCCACAAACCAGTTACTCCTTCATGTGATGATTTGAAATTTTGTCTTGGTGTAGTCATTATACAAGAGGGTTAAACCTGTTGACTATGCATCCAGAATGCTCACCCAAACTGAAATGCAGTATGCTCAGATAGAGGAAGAACTTTTGGCAATTGTGTTTGCATGTTCTAAGTTCCATGATTATGTTTATGGAAGACCTATCCAGATCGAAACAGACCACCAATCTCTAGTCACTATTTTGAGAAAGCCTATGCTCCAACCAGATTGCAACACATGATGCTGAGACTGAAAAAAAAGAAGTTATGTCTTACCATAACATTCAATCTGTGTTGTAGATCTTCATTCATTCATTACTGATAGGACTTTGGTTCTGCCCTCAGAACCGACACGGCCGGTACCAAGTTCGTCCCAACCAAAAACTCTCAGCTAAAAATTACCCACAATGTCCCTCTCATAGTCTCTTCAGATCGAGTCTGCCCACCTTTATAGTATAGAAATAATAATAGTAATAGTAGAAGGCTCTGTCTGAGCAGATACCTTAACTAATATGGAGATCCTAAAGTCCACCAGGAGTCCAGGCAGGGGGAAGGAGGGCGGGAAGTAATGAATGAATGAAGATCTACAACACAGATGGAATGTTATGGTAAGACATAACTTCTTCATCTGATGTAGTAAATTTTCATTCGAGTCCCCAGCTACTTGAGTCCTGGGTGGCCCTAAGGAAGGACATTCCTGAGCAACACCGAACCAAAAGATGCTCATCCCCTGGAGGCTAAATCCAATTTGTAATGAGTGATAAAGGTATGAAGTCTTGCCCAAGTGGTTGCTGCGCAGATATCCTCTTGTATAACTTCTTGAGTACAATGCCCCATTTGGTGTACCTCACCCGGCATTTGCAACAGCTGGAGAGACCACAAAAGTACCTCACCAAGAGGATCAAGGGTCTCCAACATATGTCTTATTCTGCCAGACTAAAGAAACTTCAGCTCTATTCAGTAGCATACCGCCTGCTCAGAGGTGATCTCTGCCTGACGTACAAGGCCATGTCCAATCAGGATCTGATGGACATGCTCCACTTCAAAAAATCCAAATCCATCAGGACCGTGAGAGCTAAAGACTTAAACCTCGGCACAAGTATGAATAGGACATGCTGGAGGGATAGATTCATAGCCCAGAGGCTTCCCATGCTTTGGAACAAGATCCCAGTTCATATTAGGCAGAGCTCCTCACTGACTCTCTTCAAGAGAAATCTTGATGAGTGGATGGGAGATCGTAAGTTTACCCCAGGGGTCACATCTGTGTCACTGCTAGACAGGGGCACAGTAAACTAATTCTATTATATAAGGGGACCTTCATTGTGTCACTACTAGACAGAGGCACAGTATTCTACATTTATTCTGTACATTTTTTGTATCATTTCATGGGGTGGCAAAAGCCACATCACTATGGCTAGGCTTACAAATGCCCCAGGGCAGATAGCCTAGTACTATACTATGAAACTATGAAACTATGGAATGAAAGGCCACTGTAGTAGCTATCGATCTAGTAGAGTGAGCCTTCATTTTGGAAGGTAAGGACACTTTGTTTTGATGGTAAATGAAAGTAATGGCATTTCTGAGCCAAGAAGATAAAGTCATTTTGGAAACAAGCTTACCCATTCTGGGTCCTGCAAAGTCCACAAACAATTGATCCATTTTTCTGAAAGCTTTAGTTCTGTACAAGTTGAAACAAAGTTGCCTATGAACATCTAGGGTATACAGAAGGTATTCCCCTCTACTTGAATGGTGGGAAAAGAAAAACGGTAGGTCAATAGATTGGTTAATGGAAAAAACAGAAATGACCTTGGGCAAAAAGGAGGGGTCAGTACGTAAAGAAACTCTTTCCCTATGAAAGATCAAGTATGGTCTCTTGACACTCAAGGCCTGCAACTCAGATACTCTTCTCGCTGAGGTAAGGGCTACTAGAAGTAGAGTTTTCCAAGACAAAAATTTTATATCACAGGAATTAAAAGGCTCGAAAGGAGAACTTGTTAACGACTGAAGCACCAAAGTCAAGTCCCATGGCTCTATAGGAGGCTTGACAGGAGGTTTAATATACTGGCAAACAGGCACCAAAAGACAAAAACACTGTGCAAAAAAAAGGCAAAGAGAGCTGAACTTCGATAGCTGAATACTCAAGTCCACAAAGATGAGCAACGGTACTAAGATCCGTTGTATTACACAATGTCATCATAGCCATTGTGTAATACAATGGATCTTAGTACCGTTGCTAATCTCCATGGACTTGAGTATTCAACTATCGAAGTTCAGCTCTTTTTGCCTTTTTTGCACAGGAGGTTTAATATGTAATACTCCTTTCGTGAAGGTTTTGCACAGTCAGTTTGACATAGATGAATTGTCAATTCAATTGTGAAAGTTTGCAATAGCTGCTAAATGCACTGTAATTGTCGATGCTGAAGCTCCTGCATGCAACAGGGTAGTGAGGTATTGTAGGATCTAGGATCTTCTGAATAGGCATGGAGAAGGGGTCTATGTTATGTTCTCTGGCCCATCTAGAAAACCTAGTCCACTTACTGGAATACATTTTTCTGGTGGAAGGTTTGTGTGAAGCCAGAAGGATCTCGTGAATAGGGGATGAAATATCAGGTAGCATGGCAATCACTGGAAGTGGAGAAACCAAGCTGTTAGCTTGAGGCTGTGGAGACTGGGGTGAATCAGTCCCTGAGGATGAGACAGCAGTCCTTGGGATTGATCCAAGATCCATGGGTTGTGAATCAGGTGAGGCCATAGGAATGAGAACCAGACTTGACAAAGCCAATAATGGGCAATGAGGATCACTTTGCTTCTCAACCTATGAGCTTTATGTAGAAAATTTCAGGATGAGGGGAAAGGCGTACAGTAGACCTGGGGGTCAATTGTGCATCAGAGCATCCCACGGTGACTCTGCCTGAGGGGGGATCAGGGCAAAGTAGCTTCTGCATTTGTTGTTTAGGAGTGAAAAAAACAGGTCACAGCAAGGCCTGCCCCCACGGCGGAAGGTTTGAGCCTCTATTATTGGATTGAGGGACCACTCATGAGACATCAAAATGTTCCTGCTCAGATTGTCTGCAATAAGATTGGAACTCCCAGGAATGTGCGTTGCTATGAGAAAGAGGTGGAAGCCATTGCCCAATGCCAAATTCTCATGGCTTCCCGACACAGGGGGTAAGACCTGGTTCCACTTTGTTTGTTGATGTACCAGATGACTGACATGTTGTCCGTTTGAATTGCAATGGTCCTGGAAGGAAGGCATGTGTGGAACACTTGTAATGCTAAGAGAACTGCCCTCAATTCCAGGACATTTATATGAAAATTGGCCTCCATGTTGGAACAGGTGCCTTGGACCATCTTTCCCTGGAAATGCCCCCCCCCCACCCTAACAGGGAAGCATCCATGGTCACTGTGGCCCTGGGCTGGGGAAGACAGAACAGTCAACAGATTTGTTTCTGGCTTCATCCACCATAGCATTTCTTTCTTGCAAAAATTTGTAAGGCGTATCATGTGGTCGAGTGGGTGGGTTAAGATCGACCATTGTGATGAAAGGAGCCACTGTAATAGTCTCATGTCTAACCTCGCCAGTGGTACTAAGGTAATGGTTGCTGCCATAGAGCCCAATCGTTGTAGTACAAGGCATGCTGGTACAAACGTCTGCGGAAGGAGGACTTGAATCTGGTTTCTTATTTTTGAAAGCCTGTGAGGAGGAAGGGAAGCTTGACAGGATGTTGTGTGGAAGATCACTCCAATGAATTCCAGTGCTCTTGTTGGAGACGTATGATTTCTCCATGTTGATCGTGATACCTAGGCGAAGAGCAAGGCCTTGAGTGTAAGACAGACTGAGAATGAGAAGATTTCTGGTCGTGGCGGTAAGGAGCCAATCGTCTAGATATGGAAACACCTGGAATCCTTGTAGTCAGAGATGAGCTACTACGACTGCCATACATTTACACTCTGGGGGCTGTTGAGAGACCAAAGGGCAGTACCCTGAACTGATAGTGATTGGTTCCCAGCTGGAAGCAGAGAAATCTCTGGGAGCGTTTGTCCATCTTTATGTGGTAATACGCGTCCTGGAGGTCTATAGAGCACATCCAGTTGTCCTTCCCCAGAAAGGGGAGAATGGACTGTACCGTGACCATCTGGAATTTTTGAGGTTTGATGAATTTGTTTAGTAAGCTGGGATCCAGGATTGGTCTCCAGTCCCCTGTCTTTTTTGGCACTAAAAAGAACCTCGAGTAAAACCCAAATCCACTTTGGTCTGGTGGGACTGGTGGAATGACTCTTTTTCTTAGCAGCTTTTCGATTTCTAAGGCTGCAGCCTCTCTCTGACTGGGTGGAACATCGGGGATTCGTTTTACAGGTCTGGGAGTAAGGTCGAATTGGATATGATAGCCTCTGGATATTATTCTCTGCACCCATGCATCCATTGTTATGAGTTGCCAGGCCTGTGGGTACACAGAAAATTGACCCCTGAGGAAAGCAATCGGGCCACTGTTCAGGAACGCTGGAAGGGTCAGCCAGAGAAGGAATCTCTAGCTCCCTGGTTGCGTGGACCCCCTCTGCTCTGAAAGGGGCATCTTCCGGATGAGTTGTACCCTCTGCCCCGGGGAGATTGCTGATCACGAGTGTCACAAAAAGATCCTTGGGACTTCTTGAATCACAATTTTCCTCCCTCTGATTCCTGGAGTAGGATCTCTGCGGGGTGGAAAAACATATGCTCTCACAGTAGATAAGGTATTTCTGTCCTTCTCACTATGTGATAGTGTGTCTTACTTTGGGACCAAAAAGGGAAGATTCGTCAACAGGTGCATTGGCAAAGGAAAATTTAAAGGGGTCCGCGAAGTCACACAAACGCATCCAAGCATGCTGTCTCATGATGATGCCCGATGTGGCTGCTCAAGCTGCCCCCAAGGTAATGTGAGAAATCAAGCACATTGAGGAGTTTGAGATGGACTCTAGGGTAGCTAGCTGACAGGCAACAGTATCACACACCTCCTCAGGCAGTACTCCGCCAAAGAGGCAGACATTTCTGAGATTAGGTATCTTTGGAGGTGAGTAAAGTGTGCCAGGTAATTCAGTGACCGAATGGCAAAGGTCACTGAAGCATAGGTCTTCTCCCCCAGTCTGTCCATAGCCCGAGACTTCCTGTTTGGGGGATGAACAGTGGAACTATCTTCTGACAGTTCCCTCTTGGTGGTTGCGGCCATGACCATGGAATCAACTACCAGCTGTTTTGACCAGTTGGGTTGGTCTTCAGGAGTGGACAAAATTTAATCTGGCCTCCAGTGGACAGGTTCTTTGTTGTCCAGGGCCTTCCAGGTAAGCTGCACAATAAGCCTAATGAGCTCATTCACAGATGGGGGTCACCCAGGAAGTAGACAGTTGAGCATGGAAAGCCGTCAAGAACACCGATTCCTCCGAAGAAGGATTGGAGAGCTTCCAGTCTCCCCTCTGCTTGAGGATCTCGAGAATTTCTCCAAATGAGATGTCTTCTGGGGGAGACCGTGGGGACCCTTCTCCGTCATCTCAATTGGTGTCTTCGGTGATACATTCCTCAGGGGAATTAAAATGCTTCCTCTTGCAAAGTTTCTTCCGGGGTGTCTCCCCAGTGGGATCTTTGGAGGAGGACTCAGTAGAAAGGGTTCCCTTCGAGGGAAGGTCTTGCAGCTCCCATGCTCGAGATCCCAGAGTTGGTGGTTGGGACAGCTGCATGCTGGAGGGGGGGGTTTCTGGTGCCATTGCCAATGGTGCCAACTGCGAGCCTGTTGAAGCAAGAACCCTCTCCATCATCTGGAAAGCAGGCCAACCCGAGGAGGAATGGGAGCCCAGAATGGAGAAGGACGACCTCGGAACTGGGGTCACACCCTGGCCCGAGGAGCCCACCTCCAAGTGAGGAGCTCCGAGAGGACTGGTAGTTGCCGGGAGAGCCGTGGCCATAGATGGCACCAAAGAAAAAATTGCCACTGACAGCCCAATCACTGCCCTGAGAGTGCGCCAGTTCCAAAGGAGCCATGGCACCAAAAGTAATCAGTGTCGACAGGGAAGCCTCCACTGTCGGAGCCGAGACAGAATGCACCAGGATGGCCACTGGTACAGAAGTCTCTGAGACCTGGGAGGAGGTCGGAGGAGGATAGACAGGTGAATATGTCTTGAGAGCTTCCATTCTAAGAGGGAGGGAAGACCTAGTCGGGTGGGTAATCCTCTAGCTGCCAAAAGCTGGTCCACAACCCTCACTACATCCTGTTCTGAAAGACTCCTGGTGGATCTGAAGGAAGCTGTCGATGGAGATTCTGGTCTCTCAAGAAATGGACTAAATTGTTATCCCAAAAAGGGGTCATAAGAGGAAGAATACCTGGTTCTGGCAAGGTGCTCGATCTTCGGGACTGAATGTGTCATTATCAGTGAAGCCATGTAAAACATTGGCACCGAGGCCAGGGATGGTGCTGATGCATGTACAGTGGTCAGAGCCTGTGTCATAAACAAGGTCGGCACCGAGGGGGATGGTGCTGAAGCTGGTACAGTGGTAGGAGTCTGAGTCAGAATCAAGGACAGCACCAAGAGAGAAGACAGGGACCCTGGTGCCGAAGCTGTCTGTGCCAACTGTGCGGGAGAAGCCTGGTGTCGACTCGGTTCCGAGGAGGATGGGGATGTCAGAACTGAAAGGCTCATTTCTCCTTATGCTTTTTCACATCCTTATGCTTAGGAGGTGGGTGAGACCTCCATCCCAAAAAGAGCCTCCGCAAAGGGTGTTTTCAGCATACCCTTCAGAATAAGCTTGTTCTTGCATTCAGCCAATGTATAGTTGCTGAAGCTAGAACAAATGTCACAAGAAACGTCAATATGGTCAACGCCCAAACAATAAACACAGTGGGCGTGAACATTAGAGTTGGGCATTTTACACCTGCACTTATCGCATTGCTTGAGCCCAAGCTTGGCCTTATCTGACATTATAACACACTAGTACTAACCACACAAAAAAACTATATCTCCCAAACAAGAACATAAAGGGATAGCGAAAAACTCTTTTTCTCTTTTTTGTACAGACAGCTAGGAAAGGAGTACCAACAATGGTACTAAAAAATACCAAAAAGGTAAAAGAAGGGCCTACTAAGTTGGGGAAGAAGGAGTAGTACCAACGGTGGTATGAAAGAAAGTGCAGTTGTGTACACTTACCATAAATGTAGATGCTTGAGTGTATTCACTGTTGCAGTCATCACACTTGGGTTATCTGCCTGCAGGTAGCCCTCAGTCGGCCTGAATACCAGAGTCTTGGGATTTCTGCATCAGATGCTGTCGCCTCATACATGACGTCAGGGGTATAAAACATGCAGCTGAAGCCATTACATCAGTTTTTCTTGCCCCAGATGTCAGGAGCCCCCAAAACAGTAAGCAATCAAATGGTGTGGAACACCTCCAGTAAAAAGTAAATAACATTTCCATAAGATATGGCTAAAAAAAGAGGATAAGTAGAAAGTATAGAAAGACAGGGGACTGGAGGGAGGGTAACCAGGACTGCAACAGTGAATACACTTGAACATCTACATTTCTGGTAAGTGTACACAACTATACTATGTTCTTCATGTTTCACTGTTGCAGTCATCACACTTGGGTTGATTCCCAAAGCTGAGGAAGGGTGGAGGCAGTTAAGAAGTAGTAGGGCTGGCTAGCAGGCCTTGTAAGACTGCTGCGGCAAATCCAGCTCTGGATTTAGAAAATATAGGTAGTGGTAATGCTTGGTGAAGGTATGTACAGAACTCCAGGTTGCAGCTTCCAGGATGTCCCTGGTAGGGACTCCCCTGAGAAAAGCTGTAGAGGTTGAGGTAGCCCTAGTGGAATGAGGCCTGATCCCCTGTGTGGTAGGTTTTCCATGGTGTGTATAGTATAAATTGATGCAGTGTGCTATCCATTTAGAAATGGTTTGTTTCAAAATGGCCTTGCCCTCTGCCCCTGTAGCAAAGCTGACCAGCAGCTGGTCAGATTTTCTGAAAGGTTTAGTCATGTCAAGGTAGAACCTGAGCTGTCTGTGCATGTCCAAGGAGTGCAGAAACCTTTCTGTTTTATTCTAAGGATTAGGAAAAAAGGTTGGCAAATGGATGGATTATTTTAAAGCCACACTGGATACCACCTTGGGCATAAAAGATGGGTTAGCCCTGAGGGAAACCCTGTCCGCATGGAAGATAATAAGAAGTTATGTACCTATCATAATGTTCCATGTTAGTTGTCTTCTTCTCGCCTTCTTTCTTGCTGGATGGGTTCGGAGCTGATCCTCGGCTCCGACTCAGCCAATACTAAAGCTCGAGAGCTAATTCCACCGGCTCGAGGCTCCCCTATATCCCACAATGCTAGGCGGTAACTACTCAGATCTCGTTTGATAGCTAAACCAAGCAGTTCTGGTCTCCACCGTATGGAGAAAAAGGAACCCACCTCTATATAAACCTGAATGTAAGCTACCACAAACATAAAAGGGGGAATAGAGGTGGTAGAACATGTGGGAAGGAAAACTCCAAAGGAAGATCCCAAAATTTCCTATCGGTTTGTCCAGGCTAGGGGGAAGGAGGGTGGGACGCAAGAAAGAAGGTGAGAAGAAGACAACTAACATGGAACGTTATGGTAGGTACATAACTTCTTAATGTTAAGTTGTCAATCTCGCCTTCATTCTTGCTGGATGGGACCGCGTCCCTAGCACCTTATTCCAGGTGGCCTATCGGAACAGACTCTTGAGAACAGTGGAACCAAAGTTGGCAAAGTTTCTGGAGGCCATATCCAATTTGTAATGTAAAATGAAGGTATGAGGAGAAGCCCAAGTGGCTGCTGCACAAATAGAATCTATTGGCAGCCTGTCCTGAAAAGCTACAGATGTAGCTAATGCCCTAGTTGAATGAGCTCTAGGTCTTGAAGGCAGTTTTTGATGTCTGATTTCATAGATGAAGGTAATTATAGAGGTAAGCCATCTTGAAAGGGACACTTTAGTAACTGGAAGGCCCAATTTCCCTTCCGCATAAGACAGGAAAAGCTGATCAGATTTCCTGAACTGTTTAGTCCTGTCTAAATAATATCTAAGTTGGCGGTGAACATCTAGAAAATGTAACTTTTGTTCCAACCTGTTGGAATAGTCAGGGAAGAAGACGGGGAGATCAATCGTTTGGTTCAGGTTTGTCTCAGAGGAAACCTTAGGTAAGAAGGACGGATTAGTCTGGAGGGACACCCTATCTTTGTGGAAAACTAAGTAAGGAGGACGACTGCACAGAGCATGAAGTTCAGATACCCTTCTAGCTGAAGTTATGGCTACTAGAAAAAGTGTTTTCCATGAGAGCAACGTAAGAGGGCATGAAGCCGCTGGTTCGAAGGGGGGGGGGGGGAATCAAGGATGCCAGAACCAAATTCAAGTCCCATTGAGGTGGGGGATCTTTGATTGGGGGCTTGAGCAGAAAAACACCTCTTAAAAAGACTTTGCAGAGATTATTTGACATGATACATGAGACATGAGGTGTCTGAGACACCTACATGAAAATTAGATATAGCAGCTAGTTGTACTCTAATGGTACATGAAGAAGAGCCTAAATGAAAGAGCTCTGCCAGAAAGTCTAGGATAGACTGGATAGGTGCAGTGAAGGGGTCTATATTTTTTGATGCTGCCCAGAAGGAAAAACGTTTCCACTTACTATTATAAATCTTCCGGGTAGAAGATTTGTGAGAGGCTATCAGGATGTTTCAGACCGAATGAGAGATTAAGGGAAGCCTGGCTGGGGTAGGAATTGGAGAAACCATGCTGTGAGGTAGAGAGAATGAAGGGAGTGGTGCAGCTGGCCCGACTGGTGGGTCAACAGATCTGGCACCGGGTCCAGATGCCAAGGCTGCTCCAACAGGTAATGATGGAGGAACGGAAACCATATCTGTCGAGGCCAGTAAGGGGCAATGAGGATCATTGTAACTCTCAAGGCGATAGCTTTCTGAATTAATTGAGATATCAGTGGAAAAGGGGGAAAAGCATACAGAAGTCCCAGGGGCCAATCGTGGACTAGAGCGTCTCTGGTGGGATGGCCTGGTAACGGGAAGAGAGTGAAGAAGTCGTGACACTTGCTGTTTTGGGGAGTAGCAAAAAGATCGCAGCAAGGCTGGCCCCATCTTTGGAAGACTTCTTCCAGCACTGATTTCTTTAGAGACCACTCGTGGGGCATGAGAATGGCCCTGCTCAACTTGTCCGCAATCACGTTGGACTTCTCGGGAATATGCGTTGCTATCAGAAAACGCTGAGAAGAAATCGCCCACTGCCAAAGTCTGAGTGCCTCTCGACATAAGGGGTAGGATCTGGTTCCGCCCTGTTTGTTGATGTACCACACTACGGACATGTTGTCTGTCTGAATTGCAATAGTCCCTGTGGGAAGAGAGTCTTGAAGGGCTTGCAACACTAAAAGCACTGCTCTCATCTCTAAGACATTTATGTGCAAGTGGCACTCGAAAGGTTGCCACGTACCCTGGACTGTCCTGCCCTGATAATGCCCCCCCCCACCCGATCAGGGAGGCGTCCGTTGTCACCGTGGCGACTGGGGGGGGAGGAATGAAAGGTCTGCCCTGGAGAACCTGAGGTGATGTGATCCACCAAGACAGGTGATTCTTGCATGATTGAGTTATTAATATGATGTGAGACATCGGGAGCTGTTGAAAGGACCATTGAGTAAACAGCATCCATTGGAGGATCCTCATGTGGAAATGAGCTAAGGGGAGAAGGGTGATAGTAGCTGCCATGAGTCCTAATACCTTCAAGACTACCCTGGCTTTGATCTTGTTGCATTGTAATAAAAGGTAAACTTGTTTGCGGATATCTAACACTCTTTGCTCTGTAAGTCTGGCAGAAAGACTGAATGTGTCTAAGGTGGCGCCTATAAAGGTAATAGATTGACAAGGCAACACGGCAGATTTTTCGAAATTTACTGAAATGCCTAGAGCTTGGCAAGTTTGGATGGTGAAGTCTCTGGCTAGAAGCAGATGATGTCTGGTGGTGGCGGTAAGGAGCCAGTCATCTAAATATGGAAACACCTGGAATCCTTGACGTCTCAAGTGAGCCACGACCACTGCCATGCATTTGGTAAATACTCAGGGGGCTGTAGTGAGACCAAAGGGCAGGGCTCTGAACTGGTAGTGACTGGCTCCCAGCCTGAAGCGAAGAAAACTCCTGGAGCGTCTGTGCATTTTGATATGGTAGTACGCATCCTGAAGGTCTATCGAGCACATCCAATTGTCCTGACCCAAGAAGGGTAGAATGGACTGTAGCGTGACCATCCGGAATTTTTTTTTTTATATAATTGTTTAACTTGCTGAGATCCAGTATAGGTCTCCAGTCCCCTGTTTTTTTTTGGTACCAAAAAGAATTTGGAGTAGATTCCGGATCCTTGCTGGTCTGCTGGGACTGATTGGATAGCTCTTTTTGATAGCAGCTTTGATATTTCTAGTGCTGCTTGTTCCCTTAGACTGGGTGGAACGTCTGGAAGGGATCCTTTGGGTTGGGATGGGATGTGAATAAAGGGAATTTTGTAACCCTCGGATATGATTGACTGTACCCATTTGTCTTGGGTGAGGGAAAGCCAGGCTTTTGGGTACAGTGATAATCTTCCCCCGACTGCCTCCAAAGGTGGACAGCCGGGCAGCTCCTCAGGGATGCTGAAAGGGTTTATCAGAGAAAGTTTCTCTGCTTCCCTGGTTTTGCGGATCTCCTCTGCCTCTAGGGCGGCGTCTATTGTTATTCCCCCCTCTGCCTCTAGAGGGGAATCGACCTTGTGCGTCAGATGAGACTCCCTGAGGTTTGCGGAACCACATTTTTCCTCCCCTCTGACCTTTTGGATAAGGTCTAGAAGGGGTAGAAAAACGGACTCCCACGGCAGAGAGAATCTTACCTTCCACCTCGCACCTAGACAATGTATCCTTCACCTGAGGACCAAACAATGTTGAGCCATCAAAGGGGGAATTGGTGAAGGACACCTTGAAAGGGTCCGCAAAATTGCATAGCCGCATCCAGGCGTGACGTTGTAAAGCTACACCTGTGCCTGCGGCCCTACTCGCCCCATCAGCAGCATATGAGATAAGCCGCATGGAGGAGTTAACAATCGAATACAGGGTTGCCAGCTGGGAGTTCATTTTGTCTTGGAACCCCTCAGCTGTTGGATCCTGTATAGCCTCACCCATATCTTTGAGCAAATCTCTCTGGAGACGGTTGAAGTGACACAAGTAGTTCAGCGACCGCATTGAAAAGGTCGCTGACGAAAACATCCGCTTACCGTACCTGTCCATGGTCCTAGACTCCTTATTAGGAAGATGGACAGGTACCGAAGGATCGGCTAACTCCTTCTTAGTGGCTGCGGCCACCACCATGGCATCAACAGAGACACCTTTTGATAGAAACTCTTTGTCCTTAGGGGCAGTAATAAATTTTGACGGCCTCCTTGGGGTAGGTTCCACTGAATCAGGGGCCGTCCAAGCCTTCCTTGCCACCACTTCCATAAGGGGGTCAAAGGGAGGGGACACCCAGGAGGTGGAAGGGCGAAAGTCAAACGCCTCAAGGTAAACTGACTCGTCCTCTGAAGGGTTTAGGGTGGGCCACTTCCCCCTCTGTTTCAGGATTTCAAGGATGTCAGCAAAGGAGACATCCTCAGAGGGGGACCGAGGGGAACCTTCAGATTCCTCCAAGTCAGTGTCAGAGGTGATAAGACTCAGGGGAGTCAATGTGCTTCCTCTTGCACTGTCTTTTCCGAGGGGGTTCTCCTACCGGATCAGGAGAGGCCTCGGAAGAGGAGGAAATTCCCAATGGGGAAACCTGAGGAGCTGGCTCTCTGCGGTCTGATAGAAGGGGATGGGTAGAAATCACCGCAGGCACTGAAGAGGGAGGAGCTGACGGAGCTGACTGTGGGGTAGACACTGGGTCTAGCACGCTCCGCATGACCTCGAAGGCACCCCTATCAGGCAAGGCCGGAGGTCCCCGCTCTGAGGAGACAAGGACCCCCCCCCCGGCACCGACAGGGGACGGCTCCGAGTCCAATGTCGGAGCCAAACTCACCAGCGCTGACGCTCCGAGAGGGAGAACGGGGTCGGACAAGGATCCGATGCCACTTGCCCCCTCGGAGCCGACGAGGGAAGCCCGGCGCCGAGATCCCTCCAATGAGGAAATCGGAGCAGACGATGGAGCCGAAAGAGAAGGTATCGGCTCTGAAGCACCGACAGCCATGGCTCTGATGAGCCCCGGCTCCGAACTCAAAGGAGTCAGAGGAGGAATAAAAATCAGGGATGGAAATAGCCGCTGACTGTTGAGTAGGGCTATGCAGCATTTGGGCCAGTGCCTCGGACTTGAGAAGTCTACTCACCACCCTTTGTAAATCATGGTCGGACAGCCTGGAGGACCGGGAGGAATGAGACCTATGACTCCGTTCTGATAGAAGAGGAGATCCTGGCGCCGAATGGATTGAGCTGATGGAAGGGGACCTAGACCTCTTCTTTGAAGGTGGCTCCAATAAGCCTACCGGAGCCAACTGAGTCTTGTCAACCTCGGCTCCAGCCGGAGCCGAGGTGATGGTATGAGATTTGGAAACATCGGTTCCAGCCGGAGCCGATGTCTACGCAGTTTTAATGCTTCCAGGGAACGGCTCTGAAACTGGAGCTGACGGTCTGGAAGTCTTAGAAGGCTTCCCCGACACGGACTGGGTCGGGGGGCCTTCAGGCTTTAACAAGCCACGTAGAATTAATTTATTTTTTTCGTTCCTGCAGGACTCTAGGGCTGAATGCATGGCACACAGCACATGAGTCCTGCAGGTGCAAAGGTCCCAGGCAATATACACAAGAAGTGTGACCGTCTGTCAGAGACATTTTCTGACAGCACGAATCACACTTCTTGAAGCCTGAGACCTTGGAGTCTTTAGACATCCTAAAAGCTGAGTGAAGAAAAACACAAACACAACACACAGACACACCCTTAACCAAAATAAAAATCCAGTCACATTGAAGGACTAGGGGAAGGAGAGGGAGAGGGCCAAAGGCCTAAAAGTTAAGAAGGGAATAAAAAGGGAATTCTGACACAAGAGGGGGACCCAATTTAAACTATTGAAATACTTTAAATAAAATTATACTAAATGGAAAAAAATAGGGGTTGAAATAGAAGTTTCTGAACAAGAAAACTTACTAACCTGCCAGAGCCGGTAGAAGCAGCACCTCGTCAGCTAAGCGGCAAACGAGATCTGAGTAGTTACCGCCTAGCATTGTGGGATATAGGGGAGCCTCGAGCCAGTGGAATTAGCTCTCAAGCTTTAGTATTGGCCGAGTCGGAGCCGAGGATCGGCTCCGTACCCATCCAGCAAGAATGAAGGCGAGATTGACAACTTAACATTGAAGGATTCCCACAGCCATAAGGGCCTGTAACTCACTCTTCTTACTGAAGTGATGGCTAGCAGTAAGGCTGTTTTCCAAGAGAGGAATTTTAACTCTGCTGTAGCAGCAGGCTCAAAAACGGGAAGCATGAGCTTCTCTAGTAGAAAGTTAAGGTCCCAGGCAGGAGTCAGAGCTCTCCTTGGGGGTCTTAAATTGTTAGCTCCTCTCAGGAACTGTTTGATCAGAGGGTGAGAGAAGAGGGGTAAGCTCAGTATTGTAATGAGCTGAGATGGCAGAGGCATGATTCTTAATTGATGAGAAGGAGAGGCCCTTGTGGAGCAGCTATGCTAGGTAATCTAGGATTTGAGGCAAGGAGGGCACAGCTGTGTCCTTCCCTTGAGACTGGCTCTAAGAACAGTATCTATTCCACTTTTCTGAATAGGATTTCCTAGTACTGGGCCTCCTAGCCTCAAGGATAACACCCAGCACCTGTTTGCTGAGCGTTGCTGGTGATGCATTCAGGGAATACACCAGGATGCCAAGTTCAGGGTTTGCACCTGAGGATGCAAAATCTGTCCTCCTGCTGGGACAGCAGAGAGGGGGTCTGCTGTAGGTGCCAGGGTGGCACTGCTGTCTGACTGCATGGGAGTGGATACCAGTGCTGGTGTGGCCAGTCTGGTGCAATAAGGACTGTCCTTGGCCTCTCCTGTTTGATCTTGAGGAGTACTTTTGGAAAGAGGGGCCAGAGGGGGAAAGGCATAGCTTGAGAGGTTTTCCCATGTGAAGGATAGGGCGTCCACATTCCAAGCCTGGCTGTGGGGAATTCTGGTGCAAAATTTGTTTAGTTGATGGTTTTGGGGGATGCAAAAAGGATCACCTCTGGTGTCCCCCACCTGTGTATTAGAAGTTTGAATGAGTTTGGTTCCAGTTTCCACTTGTGTGGGTCCATTAGATTTCTGTTTAAGTCGTCTGCCAGTGAATTTTGTTTGCCTGGCAGGAATTGAGCTTTCAGGTGCACTTGGTTGCTTAAGGCTGTGTTCCACAGAGTCATGGCTAACTTGCAGAGTGGGTAGGAGTGAGTTCCCCCCTGCTTGTTTATGTACCACATAACTGTGGTGTTGTCTGTCTTATCAGGAGTTGTCCTGGCAGGATAAAGTATTTGAAGGCTGTCAGTGCATTCTGTACAGCTAACATTTCTTTTTTATTGATATGCAGGTGAATTTGTCCTGGGCTCCATTTGCCTTGAATGCATTTGCCTGCCATGTGAATCCCCCATGCATAGTCTGATGCTTCTGTTGTCAGAGTTTGGATGGCGGGGGGTTGAGAGAAAGGGAGTCCCTTGTTGTGGTTGCAAGCCTCTGCCCACCAAAGGAACTCTGTCCTTAGGCAAGGAAAGATAGGAATAACTGCTTCCAGGTTCTGGGAATGTTGACACCAGAGACTTTTTAAGTACCGTTGGAGTTTCCTCATATGCAGTCTTGCATATGGAATCAGTAGAATACATGAGGCCATGAACCCTAGGGCTTGCAGTATTTATTTTTCTTGCAGATAGCTGGGTTTGGGTGGCCAGTAGTTTGAAATAAATTGTCAAATAAACCTGCTTTTCTGGAGTGAGGAATGCCATCTGGGAAGTTGTGTTCAAGCTTGCTCCCAGGAATACAATCTTTTGGCTGGGTACCAGATGTGATTTATTTTCGTTGATGGTATACCCCAGAGAAGTTAGGAGTCTCTTTACAAACGTCAGGTGCTGAAGAAGCAATTCCTGACTGTCCGCCTAAATCAGGCAATCGTTCAATTATGGGTAAATTTGAATATTTCTCTGCCTGCAGTAAGCAATGGCTGGAGCCAGGCACTTTGTGAATACTCCTGGCACAGTAGATAAGCCAAAGGGAAGTGCATACAGCCTGTCCTGAAACATAGATATTTCCTGCAAGATTCCCTTATGGGGATGTGCAGATAAGCTTCTTTTAATTCTAGGGTGACTAGCCAGGAGTCATTGGCTAGCATAAGAAAGAGCTGCTGGAGTGTAAGCATTTTAAATTTTGATACCACCAGGAAGGTGTTTAGAGTTGACAGATTCAGAATAGGGCACGAAGAGTTCTCTTTCCTGGGCACCAGGAACAGCCTGGAGTAGAAACCCTGTCCCATTTGCTCTGTTGGCACAGGTTGAATACCCCTGATACTAAGAAGAGAAAGTACTTGCTTTTGGGCCTCTGTTCACTGGTTTGGAGGAAGGTCTGGCAATCTGCTTGGGGTTGGCAGAGAGTGGAAATAGAATCTGTATCCCTGGGATATAATGTTTAAGACCCATCGGTCCTGGGTAATATACTCCCAGTTTTTTGCATGCAGGGTGTGTTTTCCTTCTAGGGGTGCAAGTACTTGGGCATGGCTGGGAAGGGTTAAGGACAAGTCATTGTGAACTTTTTCCACAGGGGGGTGGCTTACCACTCCCAGTTTTTGAGGAGGGAGCACTCCATTGTTTAGCTTTGTGCATACCCAGAGACTGTAGTCTTTGTGGTCTGTTGCCCCTGGGTTTTGGCTGAGAAGGTCTGGAAGGTACTGGAAAGGACCAGTTTTTGAAGGCCAATGCCTACTGAATCAAGGTGGCTGTACCTGTAAGAAATCTTAAACAGTTTGCATGGATTTAGCTTTTTCTTCCATCTTTTTAAGAACTTCTTCTGTTTAGAGACAAACAAACATTCTTGGTTTAATGGAGCATCAAGTAATTTTGCCTTGACATGGTCTGGCAAGATTGTTACTTCAGCCAAGCATGCCTTCTCAGAACAGACCTAGTGAAAGCAGCCCTGCGCAATGCTTCTAAGGTATCAAAACCACACTGCAAAGTATGTTTACCAACTTGGTTTGCAGACTGCATTAAGTCTTGTAAGTCCTTATTTTCTGCACAATCAGAAATCAACAACATTTTTTGTTTAATTAGATCAATAATGTGCTGCTGGTACTTCAACATGTGAAACTGACAATTTAAAGCCCTGATGGCAAGAGTTGCAGAGGCATATACCTTCTTACTCCATCTGTCTAGAGCCCTAGAATCGCCCTAGAATCCCTGTCTGAAGGGGTAGGGTTTTTGGCTGTAGAAGCCTTAATACCTTTAGGTCCCTGGGAAATGGTCTCTGGATCCACAGTGGGATTTTTAGAGAGAAATTTGTGAGAGTCAGGTATTCTGTAGTATCTGTCAGGCTTTCTAGGAGCAGGTGGTAAAGTATCAGGGGTAAGTCTGGATTCCATGAAGACATCATATACAATATCCAGGACAGGGGGAATAGCTAGAGGCCTATGCTGAGACAAGTCTAAAATTTCCCTGAGTCTCTTTTTGGACTGTGGGTAGTCCTGGCATTCCCAGCGGAAATGCTCTCTTAGGGTATGCAAGGTTTCACCAAAAGAAAGGTCCTCGGGGGGGGGGGGAAGGGGGGCGAGGGAATTGAATCCTCTGCATCTGAGTCTCATAGGTAGATAAGGGTATGTCCTGGTAATCGCAGGGGTTAGAGTCATCAGATTCATGGTCTGAAGAATCAGAAGGAAAATCAATTTGTTGTCTTTTAGAGGGGGAAGGTTGGCTTCCCCTAATTAAAATAATAAGGTCTTCAGCCATTCTAAGTATTTGTTTCTGTGGCATGGGAGCTTGAGAATGTGCTTTGGTCATCAGTTTCCTAGGGGTAGTGCAAACTCTGGGCCTGAGAAATTTGGTAGATTTAGTCATTAACGAAGTAGTCGGTTTAATACGAACATTGGAAGGTCTGAATACACCCTCAAAATCCGGTGCCTGCACATCAGCTCCGGACCCATCCAAGGTAGAGACATCCACAGGTTCCACAGTCAAAGAAGCATCTTGCGGACTCCGAATGGGTCTCACTAGAGGCCTGTGAATCTGTATAAGAGGGTAACAGGGGCTACGAAAGCACCTTACTGAGTACCGGTGGACTGGTGATTAGCTTAACGAAAGCGTTGTCGGCAGTTTTGGACCTATGTGGTTTGTCTCTGTCTTTATCTTTGCATTTTTTCAGAAGATCTGTAATCGGATGGCTTACCGACATAATTTCAGAATACGGAGAACGAGAGTGAAAGAATTTACAGACAGAAATAGCCTGACGACGAATAGCATTGAACAAGGCACAAAACCAACAGTGAGAGACGTCGTGGTCTGGGCCTCAACAGGTGACGCAGTAAGAATGAAAATCTCTGTGAGGTATTTGCTTTCCACAGGCAAGACAATTGTTAACTTTTTCTGACATTGGTTAGAGCAAGAAAAAAGGATCCCTAATGGGGTACTTAGCTTTAGAAGACTTCAGGTTTGAAACTTGAAAAATGAAAATTTTAGGTAGCTGCCGACTGGCATTTGCAAACTGCTTCTGCTTTGGGCTCCCTCGCGGCAAGAAAAGCTGATGTAATGGCATCGGCTGCATGTTTTATACTCCTGATGACCTGACATCATGGATGAGGCGACAGCATCCGACGCAGAAATCCCAAGACTCTGGTATTCGGGCCGACTGAGGGCTACCTGCAGGCAGATAACCCAAGTGTGATGACTGCAACAGTGAAACACGAAGAACATCTACCAAGGTAGTGGGTAGGGTTTAGTCAGGAAATAGAGAACGTACAAATGAGAAATAACCTTAGTGAGAAAACTGGCTAATAAAATGCTAAAACTAGAAATAACCACAAAAAAGCCTACACTTAGCTTGAGAGAAGGCTTGGCACGTCTGACAAGGAACATGGCAAACGAGGTCTGAAGAGACTATGAGAGGGGCATTGTGGGTAGGTCTTAGCTGAGAGTTTTTGGCTGGCACGAGCTTGGTACCACCCGTGTCATTTCCAAGGACGGAACCGAAGTCCTTTCAGTAAGGAATGAATCAAGATTTACATGAGATTTATAATTTCAATCCTATCTACAAGAAAGGCAAACTTCTTTATCTTACTGATATATTATCCAGATCACCTAAAAACACCACTGAGCAGCATGAGAATGAGCAACTTGATTTTGAAGTTATGGAAGTGAGAAATGTTCTTCCACATGTCATGATGAGTACAGAGATCATACAGCCACAGATCCAGTTTTACAAAAGTTCAACCACTTTATCAAAGAAGGATGGCCATCATATCAACCCAGTTTACCTCAAGAAGTGCAACCTTATTTTCGATACAGACATGAGATTTTGTCTGAAAATGGTATCATCATGAAAGGTCCAAAAGTAATTTTTCCAATGTCTTTGCAACAAGAGTATATTACTATCTTACATCAAGGTCACCCAGGAGCAAACTCTACCAAAAGAAGGGCGAGCGGTCTAGTATTTTGGATCTCTATGTCACAGGATAGCAAGAGAGTGCATTCATCTTGTTCTGTGTGTAACAGTACTAAGTCGCATCAACAGAAAGAACTACTTCAGCTAACAGTACTAAGTCGCATCAACAGAAAGAACTACTTCAGCTAAACTAGATTCCAGAACTACCATGGTCGACAGTAGCCAGTGACATTTTCGAGTGGAATGGTCAACATTATTTGCTGTTAATAGAATCTTATTCTAATTGGTCTAAGATTGACTTACTTCCTAATCTAGCATCCAATACTGACTGTGACGCCTGTGCACTGGCCCAGTAATCAAGGAGCCTCAATCCTCACCACTAGCACCAGTGAGAGGCATCCACATTGGGAGGATAACAAGTACACACATAGTACATTACAATTTCCCTTAAGAGCACACAGAGATCACAGTCAGCCTGGGGCTGGTTTCTCTCTTTCTATGCAGATCCTCAATAAGACTCCCCATTGGCACAGCTATAGGGTTCAGATCTCAGCCGAGTAGTCAAGCCAAAACCTCCAGTACTCTCTCTGTCCAACCAGTGCTTCGAGTCCCTGCCCAAATAGCTGACACACACACTGAGATTTGGTTTATATACAAACACACAGACACTCCTGGGGAAGTCTGGCACAGGTTCTTCAGCTATGCCCCCTTCTGCCCAGACTATATGGCAGTACCACCTGCCACCAACTACTCTTATCAGCTACTCTAAAGGCCCTTACCAAAGGGTGTCCAATTCTACTGTGCAATGTTATTATTATCCAATTGGTAAATGTGACTGATACTTGAAGGCTATTTAGGAGTGGCTTGTACAGTATCACCAAATACATGCAAGTATTGTAAGAGCTTAAATTACCTCTAGACAAGCAGCCACAGTTAAAAGGTTTAAAATATTTAATAATAAAAACACAAGACAATACTCATCAATTCAACACAGTGATAATAGACAGTTCAGAAATCACAGGAAATACTTTAAAACAATATTGTAGGATAGTCTCACATAAATATAGAAAACATCTACACTAATCTGGCTATATTCCTATCTGTCTCTTAACAGAAACTATGTTCTAAAACCTACTTACAAGGCAATGTGCTGGTGAGTTGTTGTCAGCTTCAGAACAAAATACAAAATGCCATTATTACTTTCTGAGATAGTCCTTAAATTGATAATTCACATTACTGCTGAGTCATTTCAGATTACATCATTCTTGACACTTCTTCTCAAGTTTCCCAGGCTCACAGAACTTAAAATTTAACATTTCTTTGTAATCTGCAGCTGCCAGGAAGCTAAAGCAATAAAAGAGACTTTGCATGTGAAACCTAGTAATTATCTCTGTCTTAGGACAATAGAAAGAATTTCTAGCTGCAGACACCCTGTCTCCTAGCTTGAGATCACACACAGTCATAAAATCCTTTACTTATCAGCTTTCTTCCAGCAGGGTGCACTGTGATTACATTTTTGAAGCTCAGAACATAACACAGTTTTCTTACATTTGTCAAACAAGCCTGTGGATGATATTAATATATACAAGGACATAGAATTATTTACAAAATTCTGTCTAGCTAGAGTGGCAGCCTTCACACTGTCATTACTAAGATGAAGTATCATTTTTTAGTCCATGGTAGTCTGCACAAACTTATTTCTGACAATGGCACACAATTTACGAGCCAACAGTTTAAAAGAATTGCAGAATTGCCAGGAGTAGCCCAGAGTATCCACAGTCAAATGGTTTGGCAGAACACACAGTTCAAAGTGCAAAACAGTTACTAAAGAAGTCAAAACGAGACAATAGTGATGTTTTCTTGAATCTCTTGAATCTTAGAAAGATTCTTTGTAATAAACATCTTGGTTCACCTGCTCAGAGACTTCTGTCAAGAGAAACCAGAACTACATTACCAATCAGTAGTCAATTATTGGTTCCATGTGTCAAAAACAATAGGTCAGTAAAAGCCAATCTGCTGAAGAAGCGTTTAACCCAGAAGTCCTATTACAATAAAACCATCAAACCGCTCAATCCATACGAAAGGAAGAAGTAATAAGGATGCAAATGTTCAAAGGTTACGATCGGACTGGAGTCATGATGAATATCAGAACCGAGATTGTACATTGTGGAATCACAAGGAGTAGAGTTTAGGTGGAATTGGAAACATCTGATACCAGTGTCCAAGCCTATACCACAGCACATAGCCTATGAGAAAGACTCTCTATCTCAGAGTGAGTTGTCCAGTGTTCCAGTTCCAGAGGAAGTTCCGGAGAATATTCCTATTCCTATAATGAATCCCAAAGTTCCTGATACAAGTTGTTCACCAAAGACTGTCCCTGTTGCTTAACCCAGTTCAGATTATTATGTTACCAGATCCGACTGCATCTCCAGACCATGTTACAGATGCATGCCAACTTGGACATGAACATTGTGCTAGTTTCTAATGTTTATATTAATGCATGTCTAACTGCAATGTCATTTTCATTTAAGGGCAATCTTTTTAAGAGTGAGAATGTAGATTAATGTGTGTGTATCTCTTTAAGAAGCTATCCAAGAGCTTGCACAAGTGTATAAATACTGAGTATGTGCAAGCCTGACTGCCATTTTGTAGTAAGCTGTTGAGATGTAAGCATGTATGTCCGTAAGGTCTGTCTGTTAATCAGTTAATTTATATTTTATGATAGTGCTATCCATACTGATGTGTTTCTAAGTAATAAAGTATCTAAACAAAATAACCTGCCTGTTCATCATCTGTATTTAGAGGGACAAGCAACACAGCCATTGTAAGTAAGAGTAGAAACTTGGGAATGAGTTACGAGTATCAAATATAAGTGTTGCAAATTTAAGTCATGCAAGTCTGATCCAGATGTCTACCCCTGTAATTTCAAGTTGGCTTAGGTTAATTTCTGCCCCAGTGAAGTACAGTCCCTGGAAATATGCACTACAGTAGTAAAGTTGAAGTAGTAGTAATAGACCTATGAAATATATTTTGCTAGGAGGTGGAAGAAGAGGTAAGTTTTATTTCAGCTTGGATGCTTGTAAACTGACAACCACAGTGGAAGAGGTCAACAATGCCATTTTACTGCTATCTTGTTTAGCATAGAGATCAGCTCAATAACTGCTTTGCCCAACAAAAACACATGCTCAAGAAGAGGTGATAGGGGACAGGAGACTTCTAATTATTGCTCTTCTGCAAACTGCAGCAGCAAAAAGCAACATGTACCTGGAGACAAGTAACCTTGCTTAGCATGCCAGGTTTGGGCCTGTCATTAATACCTGCTCAACAATAAAGCACCTGAAGAAGCAGAATGAATGAAGAAAGACAACTTAAAGCTAAAAGTCTATTGCGTACAAAAAAAAGTGCAAATTCATAACTGTTCTAGCTAATGTCTTCTTATTAAATTGGCATAATACTGCAGTCTTTTTCCATACAAATAAATGACTTCGGAGAGCATTCTTTGGGACATATCAGATGATTGCAAATGCATGTCCTTTTAAGCTTTTCTAGAGATGCTACAAGAAAAACCTTCACAGTGTAGTCTTTTAATAATGTCAGATTATAAGCAGCAAGCAGTTCAATCAATCAAAATTTCAAAACTCCAATTCTACACCAACAGAAGCATGGCACAAGGCTAGTTGATTGGCAACTTGTTTTGGATAAGTACAGCATTCCTATTAGGAATGAAGTATTATGGAACAAACAGTTTCCAGTGATTTATGTTTTTGATCCATCAAAATTACAAGAATGAAATCATTAAAAAAAAAACAATCCTAAAGAAATGGTACCTTAAGCTCTCATCTCACCCTTTACTACACCTGACTGAGATCGCTTTACTCAAGCTTACTCCATTACTTCAGTACACTGGATTTGGTATCTTTCTTGGATGAATTATTCCAAGAAAAACTGCTTTATATTACTTCAATATAATGATGTGATTTGATTATAAATTCTAATTATACATTTTATTATAATTACAAATTTTAATTTATAAACTATACATTCATATTCTGATACTTATATTCCCAATTATTTGAGTTCTCTAAAAAGATAAAATTATCTACCATGTATGGCCAACATCGGGAATGTTGATATAAAATATTGCCATATTCAGAGCTTACACAACAGGAATTTACGTTACTCCACAATGCTTTTCTCCTCATATATTGGCTGCAATAGTTAAACTACCATCATCAACTCTATCTGTTATTTGTAATGACAAATCAATGGCAGATCTACACCATATTTTTTAGCCTGGAAGTCTATCAAAATATTTGGCATCTTTTATAAAAAGAAGTTATGTACCTACCATAACGTTCCATGTTAGTTGTCTTCATCTCGTCTTCTTTCTTGCTGGTTGGGATCGGAGCCGATCCTTGACTCCAACTCGGCCATCTTCTATAGCTCGAGAGCTGTTTACTGGCTTGAGGCTACCCCTTATCCCATGATGCCTAGCGATAGCTACCCAGATCTTGTTTGAAATAGCTAACCCCAGACACAGCCAGAGAAACAACCTATCCAAACAAACAGGTTGAGCATACCTGTCACACTCTCTTAGTCAGTAGAGGAAACAAACCAGAGAACACTCAGCCAGTGAAACCAGAACTCCTCTTGGTCCAATACGACAGGGGGACGGAGGGTGGGATGCAAGAAAGAAGGCCAGATGAAGACAACTAACATGGAAGGTTATGGTAGGTACATAACTTCTTTATGTTAAGTTGTCTATCTTGCCTTCGTTCTCGCTGGTTGGGACAGTGTCCCTAGCACCTACAATCCTGGGTGGCTCATTAGAACAGACTCTTCAGAACAGTGGAACCAAAGTCAGCTCTGCTCCTGGAGACCATATCTAGTTTGTAATGAGAAATAAAGATATGATGATTTGCCCACGTAGCAGCTGCACAGATAGAATCCATGGGCAACCTAGATTGGAAGGCTACAGAGGTGGCCAAGGCCCTAGTAGAATGACCTTTCGGTTTGATAGGCAACTCTTTGTTTCTTAATTGATAAATAAAAGTAATAATGTGAGACAACCACCTGGATAAGGTCACCTTGGAAAATGGGAGACCTTGTTTGCCTAGAGCATAGGAAAGGAATAGTTGGTCTGACTTCCTTATTTCTTTAGTCCTTTGCAAGTAAAAATGCAATTGTCTATGAACGTCCAATTGGTTTAATTTGTACTCTGCCTTGTTGGTGTGGTCAGGGAAAAACACAGGAAGGTCTATAGATTGGTTTAAATTATTTTCTGAGCAGACATTTGGAAGAAACAAAGGACTAGTTCTCAGAGCAACCCTGTCCTTATGGAAAACCAAGTATGGAGGATGAACACATAGTGCCTGAAGTTCAGAGACGCATCTGGCTGAAGTAATAGTACCAGAAAGAGTGTTTTCCAAGATAGTAACTTAATGGAGCAGGACGCTGCTGGTTCAAAGGGGGGCAGAATTAAGGAGGTTAGTACCAAATTAAGGTCCCATGGAGGAGGGGGGTCTCTCACTGAAGGTCTAAGGAGAGTAGTCCCTCTTAAAAAAGCTTTACAAAGCTTATGAGACATAATGTTTGAATTTGACAACCCAACATGAAAGTTAGAAATGGCTGCCAATTGAACCCTGATTGTAGTAGAAGCGGACCCAGAATGAAAAAGTTGTGCTAGGAATTCCAAAATTTCGTGGACTGGGGCTGAGAAGGATTCTACGTTCCTAGCCTCTGCCCAACAAGAAAAACGTTTCCATTTGCTAGCATAAGTTTTTCTAGTTGTGGACTTGTGAGAGAAGACAATAATCTCACGTACAGCCGCGGAAATGTTGGGAAGCCTGGCTAAGGTTGGAAGTGGAGCAACCAAGCTGTGAGCTGGAGTGTTTGGAGGGATTGATGCAGCCCGCCTGATTGATGAATCAGTAGGTCTGGAATCGGATCCGGAGTCCAGGGCTGATCGTGAAGGTAATGGTGCAGGAATGGAAACCATATCTGTCGAGGCCAGTAGGGGGCAATGAGGATAATTTTGCAACCCAACGATATAGCGTTCTGTATGAGTTTTGGAATCAGGGGAAAGGCATAAAGAAGTCCCTGAGGCCAATCATGGACTAGAGCATCTCTGGGTGAGTGACCTGGAAGCAGAAGAAGGGAGAAGTCATTGCTGCATTTGAGAATAGCTCTGCTGAGCCTGTCCACTATGACGTTGGACCTCCCAGGGATGTGCATCGCAATCAGAAACCGTTGGGAGGAAATCGCCCACTGCCAGAGTCTGAGTGCTTCTCGACATAGGGGGTAGGACCTGGTTCCGCCCTGCTTGTTGATGTACCACACCACTGACATGTTGTCCGTTTGGATTGCAATGGTCCCAGAAGGGAGAGAGTCCTGAAGAGCTTGCAACACTAGGAGCACGGCTCTCATTTCTAGGACATTTATATGCAGATGGTACTTGTAAGGCTGCCAAGTGCCTTGGACTGTCCTGCCCTGATAATGCCCCCCTCCCACCCTATCAGGGAGGCGTCTGTGGTTACTGTGGCAACCGGAGGGGGCTGAATGAAGGGTCTGCCCAGAGTCACTAGTGGGGAGACCATCCACCAGGAAAGGTGCCTTTTGCATGCTTCTGTAATCATGATCATGTGAGACATGGGCAGCTGTTGGAAAGACCACTGTGTGAACAGAAGCCACTGAAGGATCCTCATGTGAAAACGGGCCAGTGGGATTAGAAGAACTGCCGCTGCCATGGAACCCAGAGTTTGAGGGACGAACCTGACTTGGATTCCTGTGCTCTGCATTACAATTTGTACTTGCTGGAAAATTGTAGACACCCTTCCTGGCGGTAGCCTTGCAGATATGTTCCTTGTGTCTAAGTCTGCTCCTATATAGGTGATAGATTGACAGGGCAACAAGGCAGATTTTTCAAAGTTTATTGTAATTCCTAGCTGAGAGCAGATTGCGATTGTGTAGTCCCTGGCTTGCATAAGTTGATGCCTGGTAGTAGCAGTGAGGAGCCAGTCATCTAGATATGGAAACACCTGGAATCCTAGACGTCTCAGGTGAGCCATGACCACTGCCATACATTTGGTGAACACCCTGGGGGCTGTGGTGAGACCAAAGGGCAGAGCTCTGAACTGGTAATGACTGGCTCCCAGCTGGAAGCAAAGGAATCTCCTGGAGCGCCTGTCCATTTTGATATGGTACTACACATCCTGAAGATCTATGGAGCACATCTAATTGTCCTGACCCAGAAATGGTAAAATGGACTGTAGCATGACTATCTGAAACTTTGTTCTTTGAACAGACATGTTTAGTCTGCTGAGATCCAGAATCGGTCTCCAGTCCCCTGTCTTTTTTGGTACCAAAAAGAACCTTGAGTAAGTTCCGGATCTGTGCTGGTCTGCTGGGACTTCCTGGATGACTCTTCTTTTCTAGCAGTTTTGAAACTTCTACGACTGCTTGGTCTCTCAGATTGGGTGGAACATCTGGAAGGGGTTTCCTTGACTGTAAGGGGGGGGGGAATTTTGTAACCTCCGGATATAGTGGACCATACCCATTTGTCTTGCGTTAAATTCTGCCAGGCTTTTGGGTACAGTGAAAGTCTTCCCCCGACTGCCTCCAGAGGCGGGCAGTCGGGCAACCCTTCAGGGATGCTGAAAGAGCTTATCAGAGAAAGATTCTTTGTTGCCCTGGTTCTGCGGACCCCCTCTGCCATGAGGACGGCATCTGTTGTTGTTGTTTCCCCCTCTGCCCCTGGAGGAAAAATCACTACGGGTGTCAGGCGAGGCTCCCTGTGATTTCCGGAACCATATTTTACCACTCTTCTGACCCTTGGGGTATGGTCTGGAAGGAGTGGAAAAATGGACTCCCATGGCAGAGTGAGTCTTGCCTTCTTGCTCACACCTAGTCAAAGTGTCTTTCACCTGTGGTCCAAAAAGAAAGGAACCATCAAAAGGGGTGTTGGTGAATGACGCTCAAAAGGGTTCCGCAAAATTACACAGCCGCATCCATGCATGCATGCATCCTAAGGGCCACACCCATACCTGCGGCTCTACTCGCACCATCGGCTGCATAGGAAATGAGCCTCATGGAAGAGTTGACTACAGAATTAAGTGTCGCCAGCTGGGAAGCCACTTTAGCTTGAGCCCTCTCAGTTGATGGATCTTGAAGGGTATCTCCAAGCTCTTTAAGGAGATCCCTCTGAAGCCGGGTAAAATGGCATAAGTAGTTCAGTGACCTCATAGAAAAGGTCGCTGAAGCAAACATTCGATTCCCGTATCTGTCCTTGGTCCTAGACTCCTTGTTAGGAGGATGGACAGATGAAGAGGTCTCCGCTAACTCTTTTCTGGTGGCTGCTGCTACCACCATGGCATCGACAGGAACACCTTTGGTAGGAACTGCTTATCATGGGGGGCTGTGATGAACTTGCCAGGATTCCTCGGAGTTGGTTCCACTGTATCCAGAGCTGACCAAGCCTTTCGAGCCACCACTGACATAAGTGGATCGAAAGGCGGAGAAACACAGTAGGTGGAAGGTCAGGAACCGAATGCATCCAGGAATACAGACTCATCCTCGGTAGGAGCTAGGGGATTCCAGTTCCCCCTCTGCTTAAGCATTTCTAGGATGTCCGAAAAGGAAACAACTTCAGAGGGTGATCTCGGGGACCCTTCCGAATCATCTAAGTCTGTATCAGAAGTGACAGACTCAGGGGAGTCAATGTGTTTCCTCTTGCACTTCTTCTTAATGAAGGGGCTCCTCTGAATGATCAGGGGAGGCCTCAGAAGAAGAGGAAACACCCAATGGGGTGCCCTGGAGTGCCAGTTCCCCACGCTTGGGGTCTGGAGGAGGAGCAGAGGTTGGCACAGGCACTACAGGGGATGGAGCCGGTGGGATTATAGTGGAGCTGACTCAGAGGCCAGCACACTCCTCATGACATCTAAGGTGTCCCTGCCATGATGCAGAGAAGGCTCCGGTTCCAAGGAAATCAGAATCCTTCTCCGCACTGAGGAAGACAGCTCCGAGGCCGATGTAGGTGCCGAGCTCACCTGTGCCGAAGCTCCAGGAGGGAGAATGGGGTTGGACAAGGGTCTGATGCCACTCGTCCTCTCGGAGCCAACGAGGGAGCCCCAGCACCCAGCTCCCTCGACGGAAGGCACCATCGAGGGAATCAGAGCCGACGACGGAACCGAAGGTGATAGAGTTATCGGAGCCGACGGTTCCACTACTCGAACCCCAATGAACTCTGGCTCTGAACTCAATGGAGTCAGAGGAGGAACATCGATAGAAGTGGACAGAGCCAAGACCTGTTGAGGAGAGCTGGACAACATCTTGGCAAGTGCCTGCGACTTCAGCAACCTACTGACCACTCTCTCCACGTCGTGATCCGACAGCCTAGAAGATCAAGAGGAGTGAGAAGATCTGTGACTGCGCTCGCTCTGAAGCAGGGGAGACCGGGGAGCCGAATGTATCGATTCCAAAAAAGGGGACCTCAGCCTCTTGTGGCTCTGCGAAGGCTCCGAAGTTTCTTATGGAGCCGACAGGGAGATAGTCTTATCGGTTACAGCCGAAACTGAAGTAGCAGGTAGAGTCTGAACCAAAGATGGCTCTGAACTTGGAGCCGACGGCTTGGTAGATTTAGGGGATTTCACAGGCTGAGTCTTGGCCGGTGAATCCTGGGGCTTTAAAAGACCCCTAAGAATAAGCTTATTCTTACGGTCCTGCAGAACTCTTGGACTGAATGCATGGCAGATAGAACAAGAGTCCTGCAGGTGTACAGTGCCTAAACAACAGACGCAAGAAGTGTGCCCATCTGTCAGAGACATTTTCTGACAGCATGAGTCACACTTCTTGAACCCAAACACTTTGGATTCTTTTGACATCCTGCAACAAGAAATATAACAATAGCTAACAAATCAAAATACAGTCTACAGAAAAACACAGTATACTAGAGACTAAAGCTAAAGTTTTTTTTTTTTTTTTTTGATAGGAAAGCCTCTAACTTAAACAGCTATCCTATAAAGAAGATAGAAGGAAAGCATCTAACCTAAACGGCTAACCTGACAAGAAAAGGATAAGGAGGAGGGGAGGGGGAGAACTCTCTAAATTAAACGAGTTCTACAAGGAAGGGAGGAAGCTACAAATACACACTTAGCTAACACAACAAAAATAAGACTAAAAGTTAACAATAACCCCTAGGAAAAACTATTTCTAGTAAAAAGTTCTATAAAGAAACTTTATAAGAGCCTGAGCCAGAAAAACGACACCTTGCAGCTGAAGTGGCAAATGAGATCTGGGTAGCTATCGCTAGGCATCATGGGATAAGGGGTAGCCTCCAGCCAGTAAACAGCTCTCGAGCTATAGAAGATGGCCGAGTCAGAGCCGAGGATCGGCTCCGATCCCAACCAGCAAGAACGAAAGTGAGATAGACAACTTAACATCTGATTTTGTAAAGCCCATTTTAACAACAAAGTAAATAACTGCAAATAGTATTTATGGAACATATCTCACTGGACGATTATTATGCATCCTCCTGGGTTAAACATTTTATAAGGATGAATTAGTTAGCAAAAGATAAAATGTCAGTCATTTTACAGAAAATGTGTTTATTTATTTATTTGTTTTATTTATTTTGTTTACTAGGAAGGCAAACTAGTCTGAATATCTTTTTGAGCCACAATACCATCTGTTTAAGCAAATACAATCAATAAAACAGGCATCAGAATACAGGTATTGTTACAAATATAAGAATACAACAAACACAAAAAAGTAGAAGGGGTTGTCACCAAGCTTATGAAGCTTATAATGAGGAAGATAACAAGAGATACTGTAGAGGTATTAGACATATTTTGGAAATTTTATGAAAGTCTGTATAAAGCAGGGAAATACAGAAATCAAGAAAAGGTACAAATGGAAATGTTTATGGAAGAAATGAATATACCAAGGTTAGAGGTAGATGAAACTCAATTACTATCAGTTAGGCTAGGAGGAGATGAGATAAAAATAGTGATGTACAACTAATCCACAGGAAAGTCCCCAGGAATAGATGACATTCCTGTGGAAGTTTGAAAGCTTGGAAGGAAAAAAAATGATAAAGATCTGGAAGGTTTTTTTTAACAGTGTTTTAAGAAGATGAGAAGATCCAACATCCTGGAACAAAGCAGTGTTGGTTGTAATACCAAAACATGGTAAAGACCCATGAGATCCAGATTTTTACAGGCCCACTTCAGTCCTAAACCATGATTATAAACAGTTTTTGCCCATAATAGAGAAAAGAATGGAAAAGGTGATGCCAAAATTGATAGATATGGCTCAATGTTGTTTTGGGAGGGGAGGTAAACATTTGACAACATTAACAGAACACTGATGATCCAGAGGGAAGCTGAATGTAAGAAATTAGCACTATTATTTGTGGGTCTTCATGCAGAGAAAGCATTTGACAGAGTAAACTGTGACTTTATGAGTAGGGCAATGAAAGCATTTGCATTCCCTGATAAAATTATAAGGCTGATAAGGAGAATATATGTGGGATCAGAGGTGAAAATTTAAATGGGTGGGTTCCTCTCAAATAATTTCTGTTTGAACAGAGGAACTGGGCAGGGGTATCCTCTTTCTCTTTTATTTGTACTACATTTAGAACTAATGGCAAAGAAAATAACAGACTCAGAAATTGAAGGATATAATTGGTATAGTAGTCAAGAAAAGCAAGCTGTATTTGCAGATTATACTATTTTATACCTGATAAAACCAGAAAAGGACATTTTGTTGTGGAACATTTTGAGGCAGTTTCAAATCTTTTTGGGATACAAAATTAATGAAACTAAAACATAGGCAATAGCTATAAACCATGTACTCACATAATAATTGTTTCAGTAATATCCATATTTATGGGTACATGATAAAGTGAAGTACTTTGGAGTATGGATTAAAAAGGATCCTGGTGTGGCAGCTAAAGATGTGTGGAAAGAGACTAAACAAAACATTATACAAAATCTGAGAAATTGGAAGCTCTGTTACATGGATATGGATAGTAAAATAGAAGCAGTTAAAATATTTTCAGTCCCTTTAGTTTTATACACAGGTTAGGCATATTTTTATCAACTAGAGGAGAAGTTGTGGATGGCAATTAATAAAGAGCTGAATGATTTTATCAGTTAGGGGGAAATGGCAAGGTCAAGTGGGATAAGCTGATTCTTCCAATTGAACAATTTGGTTTGGCATTACCCAACCTGAAGGGGTATTTCAGCGCTACACAATTAAATCTCCTATACATAGCAGAAGCAGAAACCTTTAATTCAGAGTGGAAAGGGATGATGAAACGGGGGGGTGCTCAAGAAACAAGGAGAGACTGGGATTTTGGATGCAGATCCTTAAGGAGAATAACAATAACCATACAGAATATTATATTCATAAAGTAGCAGAAAGTACTCTAAGAACTAAGTTAACACAGGAATGGAGAAAGGAAATTCTGCAGATAGGGATGACTGCAATTAGGGATATAGACAATAGGCAAAAGGGGGCTGGAATTTATTGGAGAAAACTGGCAAAAGAATCAAAGTATTGGGAGCAAATAATTAGAGAGGGAAAGATAATAGAAGGGGAAGACACCAAGAATTTATCTGCACTGCAGGCTAGAGATTACCTTCAGTATCAAGGATTGATAGAGTATAGGAAAAGAGAAAGAAATAGGATCCTAAGCAAAAGACCATCACAGGTAGAGTTTTCAGCAGAATCTAAAACAGAGATGCTGCTGTTAAAAAGGAATAATTAGCACAGCATGCAAAATATTGCATGATAACTATACTAATCAATCAGAGTAGGTTAGAAAGGATTGGGAAAAGAGACTGGATAAGCAACTCACAAGGAAACAATGGGGAATATATGTATTTCTCCCAAATACGCAAAAAAAGTCTAGAAGATTTAGGATCATTGCTTGGAGGTATTATATAGGTATTTTTACACCGGAAGTAAACTCCAAAGAATAGCAAATGTTGGAGGTGTGATGGGGAAGAAAGAGATTATTGGGAAAATATTTTCTGGGAGTGTAATGAGTTGGCAGACTTTAAAAATTCCCTGCACACTATTTTATCAGAAATATTGGGTGACCAAATTCGTATTACTAAGGAAATTATTTTTTCTGAGCTATGATACAGAATCGGAATTAACTAGACATAGTAAGGCCTTGCTGAGTCTAATTATGGTGGCTTCCAAAAAAGCAATTACTAGAAAACGGAACTCAAAGTCTAAACCAACTTTAGCAGAAGTAGCGAATATAGTGACACAGATAAAACAACTGGAATTCAGATCTTTAGAAAAGGGTAGGAGCAAATTACATAGAAAAAATGGGAACTGTGAGAACAATACATGCAGAGGAGGAACAAGGTTTAAAAGAAAGCAGGATCTGAATGAGCTATGAAATGTTTGACTGACAACGACTGGATAGATTACAGGGGATGTATAATGTTTGCAAATAAAATTATGTCAATATGGTTTGTGATATCTAATGTTTGCAACGTGAATTATGCCAGTATGGCTGGTTTTCATTTATTATGTAAATGCATGATTGCCTGTGTCAAACGTGATAATTTAATAAAGATGTTACTTGTTTAAAAGAAAAAAAAAGAATACAATAAACACAGAACATAAGCATCACTAACAGACATCAGAATCTGAACATTGTTAAAAGTATTAAGACGACAAACAGCAGAATGTAAGCATCTGTAACACACACTAACAATGTAAAATAGAACAGCTTATCTTGGTATTCAAGTACAATATGTCAACACTGGCATTAAGAGAGTAAATCCATCAAGATATTAGGTTCTACAAAGTCTAAGGTGGAAAGAAGTATAACAATGGGAATTCCCACAGCCTGTAGTAGTGCATAATCATTTTTACCACTACTTTGGTTAGCGCAGGGATCAGCTCAATCTGCTTTACCCAACAAAAACACATAACCAAGTATTTTATATACATCATTACAGATGTTGGCTATAGACATTAGATACTTTTATCTTTTAAGACAGCTCAAATAATTGGGCATATGAGTATCAGAATATAAGTTTATAATTTATAAATTAGTATTTGTAATTATAACAGAATTTATAATTAGAATTTCCACAGCCTATAGTAGTTGACGCATACTGAAAACAGGCAATATATTACTTTCATGCTGAACTTCTTCAACCTGCTAGTACCAGAGCGGAACAATCTTTACCTGGTCTGTGTCTTAGAACTATAAGCAGTTATATGCATCTGCTTTAACAAAACAAGAACATAAAAAAGCTAAGGTTTAATTCTCGAAAACATTTAAACAAGTGGAGAAAGTAGTATACCCTGAAAATTCAACTGACTTATCTGAAATTATATAAAGTTAAGCAAACTATGCACCTGCTGTGCATTTATAAGCTACTGCACATTTGTACTGTCTACTATGAAACCTACAGTAGGAGTAGTGTAATTATATTGCTTCAAATAGGAAATGTCAAAACACAGCAAACTGAGGAACTGCATCACCGAACATAATTCACTCAAACAAAATAAGGACAAAAAACTTAACTTGCATGCCTTCTCCCACACCCCCAATCATCTTAACCCATTAGTCAAGCAAATACAAATTGAGGTGAAATCTCCCAAAACAAAGGAATCACTGCAAATGCACACACAGAAATTACATCATCAGTGATTTCCAGTGAACAGTCACCAGTAACTGGGTTTGCACAAATTGAAGTCACTGTTTGACTGAGGGCCTTCATTTATTATGCATGTAGAGTCACTGTCACTATATATTTCTTTTAACTTTGTACTTGATCATATTGAAGCTAAAATATGTTTTGTGTGCTTTATTATAAATGCATAGTGTATAATAAACTTCAAATTCTAATAATTGTAATAAACCCATTTTTTTTTCAACTATAATTAACCAAAATACAGAATACATGAGATAAAATTGTTTTAAGCAAACATAATCTAATTTTTTGTACTCCTCTTCTTCATCCTTTGCTATTATTTTGTTCCTTCATTTTAGTATGCTAGGCATAAAACTTATTTATTTATGTACATGTATGTATATATACTAATTAAACAGATAAATACAAAAAAGCTCTCATAAAAGAAGTAGATGTGGCCAGCATTTTTGTGGTTGCTTTCTTCAGGATTACATTATTTCACTTAAAAGCAGGTAAACTCACAAGGCAGACAATGCCTTTTTCCAGGAGCACTGTTTAAATGACTTGCTCAGAATCCTCTGAGTTAACTATCAGACAAAAAGCTCTTTCATTCTATTCCTGAAATTTGTCTATCCTTCATCTTTCTATCTATCTATATAACTTCTGAATAGTATTCTGTATTATTGGAAACAGAATTACTGAAACAGAACATTTTTCAGAAGCCTAGGATAAGAATTGAAAAAATGGTCAGAGGAACTTCAATTTCTATAAGCCTAGACAGTCATGTGGTACAGAGAAATGATGTCCTGACTGCAGCACAGGTGGCCCATGTTCTATCAGCAGTTTGGGTGTTTGCAGGAGATGGCACGGGAAAGTACAGTAAGTAAAACTTACCATAAAAGTAAATGTTAGAATAAACACTGCTGCAGCAGCTTGAGCTGACTAAAACAAAGGTTTGGGTGCCAAGTTCTTCAGAGGTTTCCTGAAAGCAGATAGAGATGGAGGTTCAGCCCTGAAAGGGCAGTGCTAGAAACCCACTCCCTGTCATAAACAACAAACCAAAAACAAGGGAGATGGAGGGAGGGAGCGGCTACTGCAGCAATGATTATTAAAACATCTACTGCTATGGCAAGTTTTACTTTTTACTTAGACAACAGTACTATGTTAATCATATATCCGCGGTGGTACAACAGTAGCATTTTCACCTCACAGCAAGAGGTTCTCCTGTTTGATTCTCGGCTGGAGTGCCTTCTGTGTGGAGTCTGCATGTCCACCCCACAGTCCAGTGGCCTCAGAAAGACATGCGTGAATCGGCGTGCCTTCGCTGAAGGTTGGGCGTCGGGCTGGCAACTCGGCACCGATAAAAATTGACTGCCAATCAATAGCGGACCAGAGTTCTGCTGTGCGACCCCTAACCAGGAAAAGCCGAAAAGACAAACAACAACAAGTACTATGTCCATCATATTGACCACTGCTGCAGTAGTCTTAACTATATGGGTGTATTACCCTAGCTTACTAAATTTGGGAGGTGGAAGGAGAGGAGTCCAGGAACTCCTGCAGAATGGTGATAGTAAAGCTTGATCAGGACCTAAAAAGGAATCAAGCATATGGAGCTTTGTAAAAGTATATACAAAAGACCATGTAACACTTTCTAGAATACTTCTACAATCCAACCATTTCCAAAACGCCATAGATGAAGCCAAGGCCGTGGTTGAGTAGGACTTAACCCTTCCTAGAATACTTTGTTGTGGTGAGTATAACAAAAGGTAATAGACTTAGACAAGCATTTGAAAATAGTCTGTTTTGACACAAGTTGTCCCTTCTTACCTTCACAAGAAATGAACAATGATCCGAAGAGCTGAATGTTCTATCAAGATAGTACCTGTGTTGTCTGTGAATATCCAAGGTATGGAGTAGCCTTTCTCTCACATTTTTAGGTTCAGAAAAGAAAAAGGGGACCTGGATAATTTGGCTTAAAGTAAACAAGAATACCACTTTAGACATATAAGACAGATTAGTTCTCAAAGAATCCATGTGCCTATGAAAAATAAGATAGGACTATCACACCATAAGAACTTGCAACTTAGATACCCTTCTTGCAGAGGTTAGAGCAATCAGTAAAACTGTTTTGCATGTTAAAAACCTCAAGTCAGCAAGATTATATGGTTCAAATCATACCTCTCAACTGTACAGATTTTCGCAGACTGTCCAGATTTTTCCTCATATTTTTGTTCTTTTTCTCATAAAATTGTGCTTTTCTGGCAAATCAATGCCAAATCACTGAGAGTTGAAGTCAGAAAATAATGACAGATATATAAGTTTCAGACTTTATATGTTCATAGGTAGGTACTAGGCTATTGGTCCTAGGGCCTATATAAGCCTAGCCAAAAAGGTATCCTGGCTTTCGCCACCCAAGAAAATTATTTTCCTGTGCCCCTGTCAAGCCACAGAGGTGATCCCTGGGGTGAATTTCCTATTTCCCATCCAATCATCAAGATTTTTCTTGAAGAGTGCTAATGAGGAGCTTTGTTTGATATAGATAGGTAGTTTGTTCCAGAGTATGGGAAGTCTCAGGAACAGGAATCTATCCCCCCAGCATGTTCAGTTTATTGTGGTGATAAGGTTTAAGTCCCTAGAGCATGTAGCTCAGAGGTATTGGGATTTCTTTAAGTGGAGCATGTCCAACAGCTCTGGGTTTGACATAGCTTTGTATGTTAGGCAGAGATTGCCTCAGAGTAGGCGATATGAGATGGAGTAAAGCTGGAGATTTTTGAGACGGTCTGCTTAGAGCATCTGTTTGAGGCCGGTAATCCTCCTTGTGAGGTGTTTCTGCAGCCTTTCCAGTTGTTGTAGATGACTTGTGGGGTACATACCAAAAGGGGTGTTGTACTCAATAATGGGTCTAATGAGTGACGAGTAGAGGGGAACAATGACCTCTTTTTTCCTGGATGAAAAACCTTTTGTGATGAGGTATGCCATATAGAAGATTTTCCTGACTACTGTGGCGATGTGATAATCAAAGGAGAGACTACTGTCCACCTGTGTCTCAATGTCTCTTTATCACATTTTCAGTGTTAAGTAGACTACCATGTGTTAGTTCATGGGTACAGAGTTTTTACCAAAGGGGATGACAATACACTTTTTTGGCACTGAGCATGAGGCCATGGCTTTGACACCTCAGTGAGGCCCTTTTGTAGGATGTCCACATCGTTAGGAGTTTTGATTATGGCTCCTAGTTTGCAGTCATCTGCGAACTTCGTTAGCCAAAGACCTTCTGTGTTAGCCTGTACTTCAGAAAAGTAGATACCAAACAGGAGAGAACGCAGGACTGAACCCTGTGGTACTCCACTTGTCACTGGTTTGAAGTCGGATTTGGAATCTGCTACTTTCACAGTGCAGGTTCTGTCAGTGAGCCAGTTGGCAACCCATCTTGTGACATAGGGATTTATACCTAGTTTAATGAGTTTATCTATAATTCCAGAGTGGGGGATGGTGTCAAAAGCCTTGGCGAGATCTAGATAGGCTGTGTGAACCACCTTACAGTCATCTATGGCTTTGGTGACTGCTTCAAAGAAGTCTATCAAGTTTAGGAGACATGATCTGCCTTTTACAAACCCGAACTGGGTGGGATCCAGAGTTTGGAGATTATCAATGTCTTTGTTTATAAGTTCCATGATGATACGTTCCATGGCCTTGCAGACCAGGCTAATTAGGCTAATGGGATGGTAGTTTTCGGGGTCCATGGTGACTCACGGATAACTGTCACTGTTCGCCATTCAGTGGGCACAAAGCCTGAGGTGAGGCTATGATTGGACATGGTGCTTAGGTGGGGTGCCAGTTCATTCTGTAGTTCGTGTAGAACGCAGTCTGGATGTTGTCAGGTCCCATGGATGCTGTGTTCTTGGTTTTGGAGAGTGTGGTTTTTACCTGTGCAGCCGTGATTACAGGAACTTTGCATTCTTCTGGTACAGAGATGGGCCCTTTAGGGGGTGAGAGGGGGGTAAAGTTAGTACTGAACTTATCTGCCAGTATGTTTGCAATATCAGTTGGTTCTGTATATTTAGTGCCATTGTGCTGTAACTCAGAGCAGATCTGAGTGTTGCCACTGAGATTCTTGACATAGCTATAGAATGCTTTGTGGTTGTCTTTAGAATCAGTGGCGATTTTGTTTTCGTAACGAGCTTTGGAGGATTTTATGAGGGATCTCAGCTTCTTACTGAAGCTGACCAGGGAGTTCTTCCAATCATGAGATTTTACTCTTTTCTGCAATAGTTTCTTTCTTCTGTTGTAGAGTTTGTTTATGGCAGGGGACCACCAGATTGGCTTCCATTTTTTGGAGGATAGCATCTTGGCTCTGTTAGGGATAGCACGATCCATGCACTCGTGTAAGTGCTTATAAAGTGCATTTGTGTAGGATTCAGCAGTCTATTGTCCATCTGCATGGGTGTTGTGAAGTTTGCCACTTCTGTCTTAAGAAGCGTGAAATTGGCTTTGGAGAAATTTTTATAGTGGTTTCCCTAATGCGGGGTGGGGGTGGGGGTGGGATGTAGATGTCTAGGGTGATTAGCTTGTGGTCGAATCTGACTAACGAGGAACTGACCTCTGGTGTGGAACACCAGTCACCCATGTTGGTAATGACCAAGTATAGGATACTGCTGCCCCTAGTGGGGGTGTGGATAAGTTGATCCAAGACGTTGGAATTTATGAATTCCAGAAAACGTTGAGCAAAAGAGTTGGTATACGAGTCGTTTTCCCAGTTAATGGTGGGGTAGTCGAAATCGCCCATTATTAGGGTGTTGGGTTGTACCCTAATATTTTCCAGTGTATCAAGAAATGAGGAGTGGGAATCCTGGGGCATGGTGGGGGATCAGTAGGAAGTTACAGTTTGGATTGTGGTCTTGCCCAGAGTTAGTTGCACTTGGATAATCTCAGATTCATTATGCTGAGCAACTAGCCTGGAGATGTGGATCTCCTTAATGAATATGGACACTCCTCCACCTTTAGTGTTTCAGTCCAAGTTAGGTGGCCGAAAGGTGTGATATGAATTATAGCCTGGTAATGCAGGGGTGCTCTCTGGAGCCTTAAACCAGGTCTCTGTCATACCCTTCAGAAAATTCATGTTGATATAAAAACTGTTATTTTATCAACTTTCTAAGTTTGTCAGAGCAATATTTAAAAAAAAGTCCCTATTTTTGGGCCTTTGCCCCCCCCCCCCATTATTTATGGCTTTGTCCACATTTCTTGATCTAAGAAGTTGAGAGGTATGGTTCAAATGGAGCAAGTGTTAACTTCTCTAGCACAAACTTAAGCTCCCAAGGAAAGGCTACCAGTTTTCTAGGAGTCATCTTATGTAAGATCCCTTTCAAGAACATTTTGAAATGAGAATACATTTAAAAAGGAGGATCCATAGGCAGATATGCTGAAATAGATGATAAATAAACATTGACATAGGAATAAGAAAGGCCATAGGATAGTAAGTCATACAAATATTGCAGAAATCAGAGAACAATTAACCCTGAATGGGTGCTGTTTATGTTGTTGGCACTAACTAGAAAACCATTCCTTTTACTAATATATGATTTTATAGTGGAAGGCTTTCTTGTCTCTTTTAGTACTTGCTACGCATCCTTAGTAAACAGGTGCATAAAAGGAATTAAGACCCTATCATCCAGGCAGTCAGTTGATGTTGGGGTGTGTCAAACACTTATGATCTTGTGTTAATAGATCCAGTCTGTGAGGAAGCTTGTGGTAATTGCCTCTGCCCATTTCCAAAAGAAGGGAAAACCACTGTTATAAATAATGGACAAATCAAGTTGATATTTATTGTTGCTTTTTATTCTAAGTTTATTAAAATTTATTTAAATATATATTTTCATTTCAACAGTTTATTTAGTCCACAGCTACATCAGCCTACAGCTTTGCCGTGGTGATGTATTCAGGATTATTTTTTTCATTTGGACTATTTCGACCTGAATCCCCTTTAGCTTGAGTAGGATTATTCTTTTGTGAGGAAAAGAAAAGGCATATTTCTTCCAGGCTTTCATGTATGAAGGTCTTGAACAGAATCTTGCCAGTTGATTGTTCAGAAAAGAGGTAAGAGGTCTACTTGAGGAACACCATACAGATGGATCACATCTTGGAAGATCCCCTGATCTAGTTTACATTCATGAGAGTCTGCCTTGGTCCTGCTCAGCTTATCTGCCACAAGGTTTTGCTCTGATGGAATGCAGGATACCTGTACAATGAGACTGTGCAGTGAAGCTATATACCAAGCTAACATGGATAGTCCACAAAGGGGGTATGACCACTTATTTATTTATTTATTTTTATTTATTTATTTACATTTGTTTACCGGGAAAGTCCAACTTGGCCAGAAGCCCATTTTCAGTGGAGGCCCGGGGAGAAAAGCTCCACAAAAATATAAGCAAAATGCAATAATTAGTACAATAGTATACGTACAGTAAGCTGGAGAATACACATCATCTAGTTAGTCTATACAAAGTAGTATTCAGTACAGTTTTTTAGTAGATACAGGTTCAAAAAGAAAATCACACAAGCATTTCAGTGAAGATCACTGTGAGAAGAATAAAATTAGTACTCTGTACATATTAAATAGTTATGAACAAATGACATTTCCTTTCTATATATATATATATATATATATTTTTTTTTTTTTTTTTTTTGAACAGTAATAAACACTGAGGAGAGGGAGAAATGAGGTAAGGGGAAGACAGTGTGTTGAGAGTTATAGATATCTTGTCAGTCAGGTTTGGCCAGGAGCAATGCCAGTTCTTGGATAGATGTTCAAATAGTAGTTATTTGAAATTGGTAGATTCGGGTGTGTTTTGGAGGGTGTGGGATAGAGAGTTCCATAATTTGGCTATTTGATTTGATAATAAGGCTTTACTGTTACTGTTGTTAGCTTTGTTTACTGTGATGAAGTTTCTGTCTGTAGATCTTAGACTTCATGGGCATGAGTAGGGAACAAGTTCCTTGAGGGATGGGCAACTGTCAGGATGGAAGATGATATTGTGTGTGAATTTAAGTTGGTAGAGATGGAGAAGGTTAGGTAGCTCGAGCCAATTTAATTTATATAGAGCAATTCAATGGTGGGTTTAGTGGGGAAGGTTGGCTGCGAAGCAGGCTATTTTGTTGTAGCAAGTTTCCAAATTGGTTAAGTCTGATTTTTTAAGTTGGTAAAGAGGGGGAAAGCATACAGGAGCGTAGAGAGGAGGAGGGTTCTGGATATGGCTAGTCTGGTATTGTCAGTGAGGAATGGTTTGCATCTGTACAGTGAGCCAAGTTTGATGTGAACTTTCTTAATTGTGATGGCTATGTGTTGGTCAAATCTGAGTTTGTTGTCGATTGTCACACCAAGGAGTTTTGTATGCTCAACTTGGTTGGATGACTGTGTTGTTTGCTGAGAGAATGTTGAAAGGAGGTGTGGTCGGTGCATGTATGCTACTGGTAAATAGCATTAACTGTGTTTTTTGGGGGTTGAGAATTAGTTGTGATGTACTTAGATATGTTTCTATACCACTAAAAGCTTGTTGGGCTATTATTTGGAGGTCTGGTAAGGTATCTGCTGAGCAGATTAAAGTTGAATCATTCACATACTAAACTACTTTAGTGTATGTTGTGGATGAGGCTAGATCATTGGAGAAGATGGTGAAAAGAAGGGGTCCTGGTATGGACACTTGGGGGACTTTGACCAAGACAGGCAGAAGTGGTGAGAGTTCTGATTTCCATCGTACTGCTTGCTGTCCATCAGGAAGATAGTTTAGGAGCCAGGAGAGGGAAGGCTTTGATAGGTTTAGTGAAGAGTACTAAGCAAGAGTACTAAGGAGTTTCTGATGGAAGACAGTGTCAAACGCTTTTGACATGTCTAGGAAGATTGATACTACTTGCTGGTTTGAATTTCTCAATTGGTTGATGGTGTTAGAGAAATTAATTAAGACTGTGGTGGTGCTGTGTTTCGATCTGAAACTATTTTGGGAGGGAGACATAAAATTGTGAGACAACAGGTATTGTAATAATTGAGTGTGGATACGTTTTTCCAGAATTTTGACACAAGGGGAAAGGATGGCTATGGGTCTGTAATTGTTTAATTCTGTTGATGTTTCTCCTTTATGTAGAGGGGTGATATAAGAAATTTTCCATAATTTTGGGACATATTGTTCTGCTATAAACCTATTTACCAAAATGGAGATAGGCAGAGCTATGGCATCAGCTGAAAGTTTGAGGTACTCATTGGGGAGTTGGTCAGCTGCTAAGGAAGGTTTCATTTTTTTCAGCATTGTTCTTATGGTGTTAGTTAGGACAGGTTTGAGGTCAAGAGTTGTTGTTAGTTTCCACATTAGGTGGAAGAGACAGTGAGGTGGAATTGTTCCCTGTAACTAAGGAGAGGATGCTGTTTATAAAGTAGGTGTTGATTTGTAAGACGATACTCATGCTTTGATTACTGGTTGTTGGTTCTGGGGTTGTAGCATTACCTGGGTGGAGGAGCAAGTTCATTGCTTTTCAGAACTTTGTGGGATTGTTTTCATATTTGTTTTGCACAGATTTATAATATTTTTTTTGTCTACTGGGAGTTTTTTTTTTGTTAGATTGCGGAGCTGCTGGTATGTTAGCAGAGTTTTATTGTCTTTTGTTTTCTGGTATTGAAACCAGATTTTGTCCCTTAGTTTTTGAAGTCTAATGGTTTATTTTGATATCCAGGGCAATCTTTTATTTTTAACATGACATGTACGAGTTGGCGCTAAGCTATTTAGAATAGCTGGAAATGTGTCACTGAAGTATGTTATGGCTAATGGAGTGGTGTCCAGTTGCATTTGCTGAGCATGTCTAAGAATGCTTCACTGGAATTTTTGGTATTTCATATGACTTTGTAAACTATGGTTTTGGGTGAGTTGAGCTGATGATCACTTAAATTATTTGGAAGGCATCCGGAGAGATAGTTGTGGGTGGTACTGTTAATAAGTGACCAGTCTAAGATAGATTCCCTTTTGCTATGTTTATCTATTCAAGTGGGAAACTGGATTGTTTGGGAGAAACCATGTAGATTTATGACGGTGGAGGGGTGATCACCAGTGCAAGTGTTCCAGTCTAAGTTAAAGTCACCTGTGATAATGGTTTCATGGATGTAGGCTGAGACTGTCCAGGCTATGAGCAACTCAATGGCAATGGGAGTAATGTTTGGTGGTATGTAAGCGGCTATTATGGTAATAGTTTTCTTTGGGTTGATTCTGAGCCATGTTACTAGGACTTCAAAGTTGTTATTACAAGGGTATTTGATGGGTAGGTAGTCTATGCTTAGGTTATCTTTGCAGAAGATTGCAACCCCACCATCCGTCTTCCTGATCTTGTCTAAACTATGTATGCTATAACCTTGTGGGAGTATGTCTGGGTCTTTTATATGGAGTTTTAGCTAAGTTTCTGTTGCTATAAGAATGTCTGGTATGTATTGTGCAATGACTGCATGAAAGTCTGTGATTTTGTTAACTAGGCTACTAAGGTTCATATTAAGAATAAGAAGGTCTGTAGTTTTAATGTCAGGAAGGGGTGGAATGGTATCCATGACTGTATGTTTTGCAGTATGTCACCTGGAATTGGGGTGTATATCACCACTATGGAGAATTTGCGATAATATACATGCATGTTTGTGCAACAATTTGGAGAGTCTGTGAAGATGTTTGCTGAAGTGGCTAGTGTTTTTGCTGACAACTACATGTTTGAGGTGGAAGTATGCAATAGGTTTGTGATTGTAGAGTTGGGAGGAGACGGTAAGGTAGGAGAGTGAGGAGTGGATGGTATTAGTATAATATAGTGTGGGGCTATGAACATGTATCTATAGGTGAGTGTAGGATGTTAGATAGTATGTTGATAACAGTAGGGTATAGAGTGTGGGCAGGAGAAGGAGCATGGTGTGTATTTTTTTTAAATGTTAGGTTATCTGGATGGTGTGATGAAGATGTAGGGATAGAGGGGTGTTGGTGTAGTGTGGTGTTGGTAGAGTGATTAAGGACAGTTGCAAGTAAGTTGTGAGGAGAGGGAGGAGTGTTATAAATAGTCTATTGGTTAATTGAGGTGTGATTGGCGGATGGTGGGTGATTCTTAATTGGGGGAAGTTAGGGGAGTGGTTAGTGTTGGTATAAGTCTAGGTGATGCGAGGGAGGTTAGGAATGGGGGGTAGGGTAGGGGAGTGGCGTGAGCCCTAGCGTAGCAAGGGTGAAAGGAGTGGGCTGGCCCTCCTCACAGAAGAGTGCAAAGAAAAACAATCGGTATGAGAAGTGGAAGCCTTGGAGCGGTAAGGTAAGTGAAAGCAAGGAAGAGGCAGAAAGGTATGAGTATAAGCAGATAGTTGCAGAAACACTACTTTTATGGCCTTGGTGTGTAAGTAAAACAAAGGAAGGCAAATCTATCTGGGGATAAAATACACCAAGTAAATGCTACTAACCTTACTTTACAAGTATTTAATGTGGAGGCAGATTTATTTGGGACAGGATACAGCAAGTATATTGTTAGTTGTGCCATCCAGTGGCACGAGACAAAGCTTTAGTTGCCTGGTGTGGGGGAGGGGGAGTCCTTACAGGTGTACATGACGACCAAAACAATTTTTAAAAATTAACTAGTAAAATGAACAACTTTGCTATAAAAAGAAATGTAAATAACCAGTCACAAAACATAGCTATTAAGGAACAAATCTTCTAATAACAAGAACTATAAACATCCAGTCACCTATGCAGACTTGTCTGGTAGGCATCCTTACTAAAAAGTGTTATTCTTGGCTTGCAATAACTGCAGGGAGAAATCAGCCCACAGCAGTGGTTTTATTTGGCAATGTTGCAGTTGCTGGGGGGGGGGATCTGGGCTACGATGATACAGGCAGACCAAGTGTGTTGTAAAAAATATATAAGTGATGTTAAGAATATGGCTAGTTATTACAAAGTGCACAACACCTCAGTGAGCAGTAAAGTAACAGGAGTGAGAGTGAGCTGACTGAGTGTGGATGTGTGTTGTTAGAAGAGGTACAAAGGAACCTAGAGAGGCTGTAAGGGGACCTGTGGTATCTGTGGAGTGAGCGTGCAATGACTGAGACAATAAAAGTTCAATAGACCACAATATACAGACCTCTGACCTCATGGCTTAGATAACAGGCAGAAATCATATAATAGTGACAGTAAAACACATACTTATGCAGTCATCCTTTTTGAAAAATAACAGTGTAGTGGGCAATAATTGGTTAGAACATATTTGAGGATAACATAGAACACACACTTATGCAGGACTGTAATATTAAGTAATACAGAATAGCACTGATCAACAGAGGCCGAAGAAGCTTGCCAGTTACCAACAGGGAACAAGCATTTCTGTCTCTGGCAACTTAGAACACTGCTTTAGTAAACGGAATATGTGCAGTTGTAGCTTCTACAAATAGCTAGGGAAAGGATACTGTAGGCAAGTACACAAAACAGTCAAAACCAGTTAAGGAGCATTGCATTACACAAGTCTCCATCCAAAATCTATTGTAAGCATAACAGCATATTTAACAGCAAACAGTTTATGTAGTAAAAGTAGTCACTGCTTCAGTTAGTCTCTTAGACCATTGTAAGCATAACAGCATATATAACAGCAAACAGTTTCTGTAGTAAAAGCAATCACTATTTCATTTAGTTCCCTAGACTACATAAAGTTAGCTAAGTACTTCAGTTGGAAAGCAAAAAAAATGCCTATTAACCCAGGTGCATCACAAGTATTTGAGAATAGCTTAAACAATCGGAGGCACGTACTTGGAGGTGTGCACAATGAAAAGGGGCTGGGGAGAGCTTCTTCACCATGAGCAGGGCAAAAATAACTATTTCAAAATGGCACCGCTCAAGAAGACCCACTAATATAGACTAGTTAATGTGCATGGGGGAGTTAGAGGAGGGAGATACAAAATGGGGGAAGGTAGAACCAGAAAAAGCAGGTAGAGGGATGCCCCACCCCTCACAGAAGAGTGCAAAGTGGCAGAAAGGTAGGATCGTAATCAGATAGTTGCAGAAACACTACTTTTATGGCCTTGGTGTGCAAGTAAAACAAAGGAAGGCAAATATATCTGGGGACAAAATACACCAAGTAAATGGTACTAGCCTTACTTTACAAGTATTCAATGTGGAGGCAGATTTATTTGGGACAAGATACAGAAAGTATATTGTTAGTTGTGCCAACCAGTGGTGAGAGACAAAGAGTACAGTTGTGTACACTTACCATATGTGTGGATGTTCGAGTGTATTCACTGTTGCAGTCATCACATTTGGGTTATCCCTGCCAGGGTAGCCCTCAGCTGGCCCGAATACCAGAGACTTGGTATTTCTGCATCAGTTGCTGTCGCTTGAGGACTAACGTCAGGTTGTCAGTAGTACAAAGTAAGGCAGCCAACGCCATTACATCAGTTTTTCTTGCCCTAACCTGTCAGTAGCCCCCAAAGTAGGAAGCGACTTTTTGGTGGAAGAATCCGACCAGTGGAAAATAAATACCAATATATCCCTTGAAAGGAAAGGAGAACAGCAAGGAAGAATGGTAATAAAAGCAGCAAGAGAATAAAGGGGGATGGAGGGAGGGAAACCAGGACTGCAACAGTGAATACACTCAAACATCTACATTTATGGTAAGTGTACAGAACTGTACTATGCTCTTCATGTTTCACTGTTGCAGTCATCACATTTGGGTAGATTCCCAAAGCTGAGGAAAAGGGTGGAGGCAGTCAAGGAAACTAGGGGCTGGCTAGGATGCCCTGGAAGACTGCAGAGGCAAACCCTGCCCTGAATTTGGAGAAGCGAGACAGGTGTTAATGTTTGGTAAACGTGTGAACAGATGTCCAGGTGGCAGCCTCCAGGATGTCCCTGGTAGGTACTCCTCTGATGAAAGCTTCTGAGATGGAAGCTGCTCTGGTGGAGTGTGTCTTGACCCCCTTGGGGGGAGGCTTTCTATGTTGTTTGTAGCAGAAATAGATGCAGTGTGCTATCCATTTAGAAATGGTTTGCTTGGATATGGCTTTGCCTTCTGCCCCTGTAGCAAAGCTAACCAGCAATTGATCAGACTTTCTGAAGGATTTAGTTCTGTCCAGATAGAATCTGAGCTGTCTGTGCACATCTAGAGAGTGAAAAATCCTTTTCCCCTTGTTTTCGGGATTAGGAAAGAAGGTTGACAAATTAATGGATTGGTCGAGAGCCACACTGGATACCACCTTGGGCATGAAGGATGGGTTAGTTCTGAGGGCTACCCTGTCTGCATGGAGGATGACAAAGGGTTCCACAGCCATGAGTGCTTGCAGCACAGAGACTCTTCTGGCTGAAGTGATGTCCAGAAGGAATGCTGTCTTCCAGGAGAGAAATTTTACCTCTGCAAAAAAAGCTGGTTTGAAAGGGGGCAGGGTGAGCTTTTTCAAGACAAAGTTAACGTCCCAAGCTGGTGTTGGTGCCCTTCTGGGGGGCCGCAGGTTGCTAGCCCCTCTGCGTAACTGTTTGATCAAAGGGTGTGAGAAAAGGGGCTGCTCAGTGGGAAAATGAGCAGAAATAGCAGAGGCATGAATTTTTATACAGGAGAAAGAGAGGCCAATCTGTAGTAGGTCAGCTAAGTAATCCAGGATGAGAGGAATGGAGGGCTGTACCGTATTGGCTCCCTTAGCCTGGATCCAGGTGCAGAACCTTTTCCATTTATCTGCGTAAGACTTTCTGGTGCTAAGACATCTTGCCTCACGGATAACATCCAAAACTTGTTTACTGAGGATGGCAGATTGGTTTGGGGTTAGGAATAAGCCAAGCTGCCAAACTGAGCGTCTGCAATTGAGGATGCATGAATTCCCCTTCCCTCTAGGTCAGGAGGTTTGGACTGTGAGGAAGATGCCATGGAGGCAACGGGGACAGGCTGCGTAGCAAGGGGTACACCAGTGTTGTCGGGGCCAGTATGGAGCTATAAGAATGGTCCTTGGTTTTCCTCCCTTATTTTGAGCAATACCCTGGGGATGAGAGGTAGGGGAGGAAATGCACAGACCAATAGCTTGACCCAGAGGAAGGACAGGGCATCCACTTTCCAAGCCATGCAGTGATGCTCTCTGGAGCAGAATTTGCTGAGCTGATGGTTGGAGTGGGAGGCAACGAGGCCACCCTTCAGGGTTCCCCATTTCTAAGTTATTAGGGTGAAGGTACTTCTGTTGAGTTGCCACTCATGTGGATCCAGAAGATTTATGCTTAACTGGCCTGCCAGAGAGTTGAGAGAGCCTGGTAGGTGTTGTGCTAACAGGTGTAGTTGCATGGACAGGGCTGTGAGCCAAAGGGTCATGGCCAGACTGCACAGAGGGTAGGAGTGAGTCCTTCCCTGCTTGTTGATGTACCTCATCACAGTGGTGGTGTCTGTTTTGATCAGGAGAACTCCTGGAGAGAGAAGGGGTTTGAACGTTTTGAAGTGGAGGTAGTCCACTGCTTTGATCTCTGCATTCCCTGGGGCTGCTGTCTGGAGGGTCTGTTTCCTCGGAGCCTAGGCTGGGCCGGTATACTTGGAGCAGGAAAGGACCAGTGCTTGGAGGGAGCATGCCTGATGAACCTAGGGGGCTGGACCTGTAAGAAATCCTTAACTGTTTGCATAGATTTTTCTTTTTCTTCCATCTTTTTTTTAAGACCTCATCTGCCTTAGTGCCAAATAAGTTATCTTTGTGCAAGGGGGCATCCAACAATTTAGATCTGACATGGTCTGGCAGGGGTTGTTCCTTAAGCCATGCATGTCTTCTAATGACAGAACCAGTGACTGCTGCCCTGCAAGAAGCTTCTAGGGCATTAAAACCACAGTGCAAAGTGTGTTTAGTTGCAGAATGCATTAAGTCTTGTAAATCTTTATTCTGCCCAAGCAGGAAAGGAAGACATTTTTTACTCAAGGAGTTCCAAGGTATGTTGCTGAAATTTAAGCATATGGAACTGACAGTTTAGTGCCCAGATAGCAAGAGTAGCTGAGGTGTATACTTTTTTACCCCATCTGTCCAATGCTCGCAAATCCCTGTCTGAGGAGGTGGGATTCTTAACAAAGGTTGCTTTAATCCCTTTTGGCCCTTGAGAAATTACCTTAGGATCAGCTGTTGGATTTTTAAAAAGATATTTGTGTGAATCAGGGACTCTATAGTACCTGTCAGGTTTTCTGGGAGCAGGAGATAGGGTGTCAGGAGTCAAGCTGGATTCATGGAAAACATCCTCCACAACATCCAGGACTGGGGGGATGGCCAAGGATCTGTGTTGTGGAAGATCTAGGAACTTCCTGAATCTCTTTTCAGACTGAGGGTAGTCCTGACTGTCCCATTGGAAATGCTCCCTTAAAGTATGCAGGTTTTCCCCAAAGGAAAAATCCTCTGGGAGAGAAGCTGAAGGAATGGCGTCCTCTGCATCAGAGTCCTCATAAGTGGAGAGGGGTTGCATGTCTTCATAGTCAGATAAATTAGATTCATCTGATGCTTGTTCAGATAAAACTACAAGGGACAGATCTCTTTTCCTTTTGGAGGGGGGTAGCTTGGCTTCCCCTGATCAGCATGATAAGGTCTTCTGCCCTTTTAAGCATTTGAGACTGAGGCAAGGTAGTAAGTGCTTGAGAGTGGGTCTTCGGTTTCCTGGGTGTGGTTCAAACCCTGGGCCTAAGAAACCCGGTTGTTTTTGAAAGAACGGTAGTCGCGAAAGAAGACGTCGGTTTGTGTCAAGATTCAGTAGTGCGAAGGACTTCGTCAGAAGCCGGAGCCTACTCAGCAGCTCCCTACGCATCCAAGATAGGGACGACAGGAGGATCCTTAGTTGAAGAAGAGTTTTGTGGCATACCGGACTCCGAAAGGGTCTCAGTAGCAGCCTGCAAATCAACTGAAGCGGGCATCAGGGGCTGTGAAAGCACCTCACTGAGTAGCGGAGGACTGACGAGTAGCTTAACAGAAGCATCGTTGGTAGGTTTGGACCTGTGCAGTCTCTCTGTCTTTATCTTTATGTTTCCTTTATGTTTCTTTTTTCAGAAGATCTGCTGGCAGATGGCTTACCAAAGTCAAATCGGAATTCAAGGACTGTAAACAAAAATATCTGGCTACAATAAGGGCCCGAAGATGGATAGTTCTGGCGTTGAACAAAGCACAGAAGCGACAATGGGGGACGTCGTGGTCTGGGCCTAAACAAGTGAGGCAGTAAGAGTGGAAGTCTCGGTGTGGTATTTGCCTTCCACAGGCGAGACAGTTATTAACTTTTTCTGACATCAGTTAGTGCAAGAAAAAAGGATCCCCAGTGGGGTACTTAGCTTTAGAAGACTTCAACTTCAATTCGGTAGACGGAAACTCAGGTAGTGGCCGACCGGCACTCTTGCGAACTGCTTCTGCTTTGGGCTCCATGGCAAGAAAGATTGATGTAATGGCGTCGGCTGCCCTACTTTATACTACTGATGACCTGACATCAGTCCTCAAGTGACAGCAACCGATGCAGAAATACTAAGTCTCTGGTATTCGGGCCGGCCGAGGGCTACCCTGGCAGGGATAACCTAAATGTGATGACTGCAACAGTGAAACACAAAGAACATCTAAAGTTGCCTGGGGTGAGAGAGGGGGAGTCCTTGCATGTGTGCATGCCGGCAAAAAAAAAAGAAGTTATGTATCTACCATAACGTTCCATGTTTGTTGTCCTTCATCTCGCCTTCCTTCTTGCTGGTTGGGTTTGGACTCGATCCTCGGCTCTGACTTGGCCAATATACAATAGCTCGAGAGCATTTACTGGCTCGAGACTACCCCTTATCTCAACATGCCTAGCGTCAGCTACCCAGATCTCGTCTGTAATAGCCCACACTAGACATATGTAGAAAGAAGAAAAAAGTTTTTTTTACTAAGCTCTTATACCAAGGTAGGAAGGAAGGAAGAAAGGACAATGTATGGAAACCAACCTGGTATATCAGCAGGAAACTCAGCCAGTGTAGCCAATAAAGAACTCCTCTCGAACCTCCAGGAAGGGGGAAGGAGGGGGGGACACAAAAAGGAAGGCGAGGTGAAGGGCAACAAACATGGAACATTATGGAAGGTACATAACCTCTTTATGTTATGTTGTCTCATCTCGCCTTTGTTCTTGCTGGTTGGGAATTCTTCCCCAGCACCTGGACCTCGGGTGGCTCACTGGAACAAACTCTTCAGGACCATGGAACCAAAGGATGTTCTATTCCGGGAGACCACACCCACTTTGTAATGAGAGATAAAGGTATGAGAAAATCAAGAATCTTGTGAACAGGAGCCATAAAGGGATCAATGTTATTACTTTTTGCCCAGTAAGAGAACCTCTTCCATTTGCTAGTGTAAATCCTACTAGTAGTGGGCTTGTGGGAGGACAATAGGATGTGTTGTACAGCAGGGGAAATGTTTGGGAGCCTGGGTAAGACTGGAAGTGGAGTAACCAAGCAGTCAGCTTGAGATGCGTCAAGAGGTCCGGAACTGGGACCAGTATCCAAGGCTTCAGTTGAAGATGATGGCGAAGAAATGGAAACCATATCTGACAAGGCCAGCAAGGAACAATGAGGATGAGTGTGCAACCCAACAATTCTGCTTTCTGAAGTACCGTTGGTATGAGAGAAAAGGGTTTAAAAGCATATAGTAGTTCCGGAGGCCAATCGTGAACAAGTGCATCCCTGGGTGACTGTCTGGGAGGGGGAACTAGGGTGACGTAGCTGCTGTATTTGTTGTTCAGGGGAGTGGCAAAAAGATCGCAGCATGGCTGACCCCATTTGCGGAAAATCAAGTTGCAACTTCTTGCTTCAGGGACCACTCGTGAGGCATGAGGATAGCCCTGTTGAGCCTGTCCACTATAACATTGTATTTTCCAGGAATGTGCGTTGCAATCAGAAAACGTTGGGAAGACATCGCCCATTGCCATACTCAAAGTGCCTCCTGACACAAAGGGTAAGATCTGGTTCCACCCTACTTGTTGATGTTCCATACCACTGACATATTGTCTGTCTTGCAATGGTCCCTGTAGGTAGAGAGTCTTGAAGTGCTTGCAATGCCAGATGCACCACTCACATCTCTAGAATATTGATATGAAAATGGTACTCGTGAGGTTGTCACATTCCTTGGACAGTCCATCCCAGATAATGCCCCCACCCTATCTGGGAAGCGTCTGTGGTCACTGTGGCTACTGGATGCGGGTCTAGAAAGGGTATGCCCAGAGTCACCTTGGGGGAGACCAGCCACCATAGTAGGTCCTTTCTGCAAGATTCCGTGATCAAGATCATATGTGATACTGGCAATTCCTGGAAGGACCACTGAGCGAAAAGAAGCCACTGTAGAATCTACATGTGGAAGCGTGCTAAAGGAACTAGCCATTGAGCCCAGTACTTGTAAGACTTGTCTTGCCTGAACTCTGGTCTTGTTTATGAGAAAGTAAACTTGTTGATGAATGGTTGACACCCTGTCTACAGAAAGTTTTGCTATCATGTGTCTTGCATCTAAGTCTGCCCCTATAAAGGTAATAGGCTGACAAGGCAACAAGGCAGATTTTTTATAGTTTATTGTGATGCCTAAATGGGAACAAGTTTGGATTGTGTAGTCCCATACTTTGATTAGTTGATGATCAGTGGTGGCAGTGAGGAGTCAGGCATTTAGATATGGAAACACCTGGAATCATAGATGCTTCAGGTGAGCCCTGACCACTGCCATACACTTGGCAAACACTCAGGGGGCTGTGGTGACACCAAAGGGCAGGGCCCTGAACTGATAATAACTGGCTCCCAGCCGGAAGCGTAGGAATCTCCTGGACTGCTTGTCCATTTTTTATGGTAGTAAGCATCCTGGAGATCTATGGAGCACATCCAATTGTCCTGACACAAGAAGGGAAGAATGGAATGCAGTGTCACCATCCAGAACTTTGCCTTTTTTGCCGATTAGTTTAGCTTGCTGAGATTCAAAATTGGCCTCCAGTCCCGTCTTTTTTGGAACTAAAAAGAACCTTCAGTAAGTTCCGGATCCAATTTGGTCTGCGGGGACTTCCTGGATGGCTCTTTTTTCCAGCAGCCTTTGAACCTCTAGGATTGCATGATCCCGAAGACTGGATGGAACATCTGGGATAGAACATTTGTCTTTTGAGGGGGACCAAGAAAAGGGAATTTTGTAACCCCTGGGTATTATCGACAGTACCCATGCTTCTCTCGTGATAGATTGCCAGGCTGCTGGGTACAATGATAGTCTGCCCCCGACTGCCTCCAGAGGTGGACAGCTGGGCCTCCCTTCAGGAGTGCTGGAAGGGCCTAGCAGAGAAAGTATCTCTGTCACCCTGCTGCTGCGGACCTCCTCTGCTGCGAGGGCAGCATCTTCCATTGTTGTTTCCCCCTTTGCCCCAGGGGAAAAATCACCACATATGTCAAGCGAAGATCCCTGGGATTTTCGGAACCACATTTTTCCACTCTTCTGACTTTTAGGATAGGATCTAGATGAAGTGGAAAAATGAACCCCTACGGCAGAGAGAGTCTTGCCATCCTGTTCACATCTGGTGAGAGTCTCTTTTACCTGAGGCCCAAAAAAAGGATGAGCCATCAAAGGGGGTGTTGGTAAATGAAGACTTAAAGGGTTCTGCAAATTGACAAAGGCACATCCAGGTGCGTCTGCATAAAGCTACTCCAGTACCTGCTGCCCTACTCGCTCCATCTGTTGCATAAGAAATAAGCCTCATGGAGGAGTTTACCATGGAGGTTAAGGTCGCAAGCTGGAAAGCTGCCCTGTTCGCAACTCCCTCAGCTGTAGGATCTTGCAGGGTACCTCCTAGCTCCTTTAGGAGATCCCTCTGAAGTCGTGTGAAATGTGACAAGTAATTCAGTTGCTGAAGAGAAAATACACTTCCCATACCTGCCCATTGTATGAGACTCTTTGTTCAGCGGATGGACAGATGAAGAAGTTTCCACAAGTTACTTCTTGGTGGCTGCTGCCACCACCATGGCATCAACAGGGACTCTTTTGGATAGGAAAGACTTATCTTCTGGAGCTGAAATAAATCTGTTAGATCTCCTTGGAACAGGTTACATGGTCTCTGCAGTGCTCCATGCCTTTCAACTCACTACAGACAAAAGTGGGTCAAAAGGCAGAGACACCCAAGAGGTAGAGGGTCGAGAACCAAATGCGTCCAGGAATATAGACTTGTCCTCAGAAGGGGCTAGGGACTTCCAGCCACCCCTCTGTCTAAGGATTTCCAAGATGTCTGAAAAGGAGACATCCTTAGAGGGGGACTGTGGGGACCCTTCCAACTCATTCAAGTCCGTATCTGAAATGATAGACTCAGGGGAGTCTAGATGCTTCCTCTTACACTTCTTCTTCCAGGGGACCTCCACTGAATGTTTGGAGGAGGTTTCGAATGAAGTGGGGTCACAAGTGGGGTGTCCTGGAGCACAGGTTCCCTACGCTTGGCAGAAGGAGGGACAAAGGCAGGCACAGGCACCGAGGGAGAAGGAGCCAATGGAGCTGAGGGTGGAGCAGTCTCAGGAGACAGCACGTTCCTCATCACCTCAAAGGCACCATGGTCCTGAGTTGAAGGAGCCACCGGCTCCGAAGAGCTCAGAGATCTCCTTCGAACCAGGAGCGAAGGCTCCGAGGCTGATGTAGCAGCCAAAGCTCCGAGAGGGAGAGCAGGGTCAGACAAGAGTCTGATGCCCCTTCCCCCTTTGGAGCCAGTTAGAGAACTTCAGCGCCCAGACCCCTCGATGGACTGAGACATCGAGAAGATTGGAGCGGTCATCAGAACCGATAAGCGAGAAGAAACCGGAGCCGACGGTTCCACCACCACGATCTCCATGCACTCTGGCTCCGAGCTCAAGAGAGTCAGAGGAAGAACTGCAGGAGAAGCTGGGAGGGCTGAAGGAGCCAAATCCTTATGGGCTGGACTCGAGAGTAATTTGACAAGTGCCTGTGACTTGAGCCTGTTGACCACTCTCTCCACATCATGATCAGAAAGTCTGGAGGACCGACAGGAGTGTGAAGAGGACCGGTGACTGCCCGCTCCAGGTTGCAGCATGCGAGATTGTGCAGCAGAGCGTACTGGCTCCAAAGAGGGAGACCTAGATCTCTTATGGATCAAGACTGGCTCCAAGGACACAGATGGAGCCATCAGAGACTTAGCTTTGTCAGAACTAATGCTGGGGGCCGAAAGAGCCGAAGGCTTCTCAGTAATTTTTGTCTGTTCCGAGCTCGGAACCGATGACTTGGAGTGTTTCTCGGACACTTTGGCTGGCTGAGGACCCTGAGACAAGACATCTTGAGGGTTCTTCAGGAGGCCACGTAAGATAAGCTTTTTTTTTGTTTTTTAAAAGGTAGGGGGAGAGCCTCTAACTTAAACGGCGACTGCCTCGATGGGAGAGCCTCTAAGTTAAATGGCACTCCCAGAAAAAAGGGGAGAACCCTCTAGTTTAAACGGGCTCTAAGGGGAAAGCAGGCCTGAAAGAGAAAACGAAGGCCAAAAACAGCACAACAAACAGAGAAAGGGATCATTAGACTAAAGAGGAAAGATACACACTCTAACGAGTCATTATAACCAGTAAATTTACGAACAATTAGCAATACCTAGAAAATATATAAAGAACTTGGCCTGAGCCAGTACTCAGCAATCTCGAAGCTGCAAGCGTCAAACAAGATCTGGGTAGCTGCCGCTAGGCATGTTGGGATAAGGGGTAGCCTCGAGCCAGTAAAAGCTCTGGAGTTATTGCATATCGTCTGAGTCAAAGCAGAGGATTGGCTCCGAAACCAACCAGCAAGATGAAGGCGTGATTGGACAAAATAACATCAGTGTTTAAAAAATAACTAGTAAAAGTAACAAATTTGCTATAAAAAGAAATGTAAATAACAAGTCACAATGTTTAAAATACAACTATTAAGGAACAAATCTGCTAATAACAAGAACTGTAAACATCCAGTCACCTATGCAGACTTGTCTGGTAGATATCTTTATTAAAAGGTGTTATTCTTGGCTTGCAATAACTGTAGGGAGAAACTGGACCATAGCAGTGGTTTTATTTGTCAATGTCTCAGTTGCTGGGGCGGGGGAAGAACCCGAGCTGTGACGATACAGGCAGACCAAGTGTACTATGCAGATCTGTCTGGTAGGTATCCTTATTAAAAAGTGTTATTCTTGGCTTGCAAGAACTGTAGGGAGAAACTGTAGCGTAGCAGTGGTTTTATCTGGCAATGTTACAGTTTCGGGGGGGGGGGGGGGATCTAAGCTGCGATGATACAGGCAGACCAAGTGTGCTCTGCAGACTTGTCTGGTAGGTATCCTTATTAAAAAGTGTTATTCTTGGCTTGCAATAACTGTAGAAGAGGTCCCAGGGATCAAAGTTGGTTTAGAGAGTTGGCATCCATTTTCTTCATATTTATATGCTTGCATCTGTCCTTGATATACCAAAATGTGCATTTTTATCCCCCTCACCAAGAAACCCCAGCACTGGAATTTGAAAAGGTAAAGGGTGCTGATGTTGGGACCAAAGGGATTGCAAATACCACTGAATCTGTTTAATGTGGAGTCTTGCCAAGGGTATCATGAGAATCACAGATGCCATGACACCCAAAATCCTGAGGTATTCCCCTCACAGTGACTGAAGTCTAAGTGGAAAACCTTAGAAACAGAGCTAGATAACGATCCATTTTTTCATGTGGTAGAAAAGCTCATTGAACTGAGGTGTCTGCCTGACATCTTAGGAACACAATCCTGTGTAAAGTAGTCAATAAATGTTCTCTATGAATCTCAGCTTGTTTAAGAGATCTCTCACCCAAGAGAGAGATTACTGACACTTTGGAAAAGACTCTGCAAAGATAAAAAAGTCATCTAAATATGGAAAAATGTGGATTCCCTGTAGCCTGGAATGAGCTATGACTGAAGCAAGATACTTTGTCAACACTCAGAGCAGTGGATAATCCAAAGTGTAAAGCAGAGAACAACAGAATTGGCCATCTTATTATTCAGTTACTACCCTTCAACTAATTCTTCCAATCCCTTTTTAAGTAGCTTGTTCTCTTTTTCCTGCTTATTACTTTGCTTTGGATGTCTACCACATACTTCTAAATCCTTTTCTCTCTTCTCATAGTGAAAAAAATAAATTTTTTTTGTTACCTGTTATTGTCTAACAAGCTTTCTGTAATTAATGTTTATGTTCTGTTTGTGTATGGCTTCTATGTGGAGCTTTTCTCCCCGGGCCTCTACTGAAAATGGGCATATATCCAGCTAGACTAGCCCAGTCAACAAATGTAAAATAAAATAAAATAAATAATAATGTGATCCAGACATGCAAAACCTTAAAAATGTCTGAAGTCTGGATGAATAGGGATGTGATGATAAGTATCTTTTAAGTCTAGTGTTACCATGAAACTTGAAAGAGGAAAAAGAGGTTATCAGGTTGTGAAGTGATATTTTGAATTTGGGCACAGTTACAAACAGGTTTAGAAAAGAAAGATCCAGGACTGGCCTCCATTCATATTATTTCTTTCTTTGGCACAAGGAACATCCTTGAATAAAAACCTTTCTCCACCTGGGAAAGAGGAACTGGATGTGCCTCTCCTTGGGACAGCATGTGATGAAGAACCGGTGGAAACAAGAGTCTGATCTGGAGGATGAGGAATGACCCCCCCCCCCTGGATAGGAGTAATTTCTAGCCACTGACATCTGTAACCTTGATGAATGACTTTCAGCACCCATTTGTTTGAAACTATTTGCGGTCAAAGAGAAAAACAGAGATTCAGAATTTCTGGAAGAAGAAAGGAGCCAGGATGGGAGGGGTGCACAAGGTCTCTTTCAGACTTGTTGGACTGTCCTTGGTTCTGGGAAGTTCAAGATGTCTTTTTGGAATTCCCTTGCCACTTCTTCTTAAACATCTGTTTACCTGAATTTTGTTGACTTTATTCTGTTTATTTTTGCCAAAATTGGATGAGACAACAGAAAATCCCTTGGAAACTGGAAAAGGAGGGCTAAAAAATCTTAGAGATTCCCTCAACCAGCTTACATCTTTCATCACACTTTTTGATCATCTCTGTAGCAGAGGGGGTAAACACTAAATCTCTAGCAAAGGGAGAATTTAAATCTCATTTTTATCATCATCTGGGAGGTTTTGAGAATGCAGCCAAGCAAACCTTCTCAAAACAGTGCCAGTGGCCATACCCTTGGAAGAACTATCAATTGAGTTATACCCACACTGTAAATAATGAATAGTGATCTGTACAATAAAATAAATTATGTTATTTAAAGCAGAATTTTTCTTCAAAAGAAGAAATTGCAGATAAAACATCCCTCATAATTTCACAATTTGTAAAATCAAATGTTAGCATATGAGCCTGTTAATTCAAAATTCTGAAAATGAAAGTTGCAGAAGTATACACTTTTTTCCCATACCTAACAATAATTTTCCTAGTCTTATCAGAAAGAGCAGGATTAGAATTAATTCAGTCCTTAGAAGCAATAGGATCATCTAAAGCTATAGCACTTGAGTCAGATTTGAGAAAAGTATGTAGGTTCTGGAAAATTCTTCTGTAACAACTCATATTATTTTCTGAGGGACTGAAAAGACTCAGTTTTCTCCTACTGAAAACACTGGCACATTATAGCAATAATCTCACAGAAAGAGACCACCCAAAGGAAGAATCAGAAATAGAGCTCACCTCTGAGTCTGAACCAGACTTCTGAGGAAAAAAACCTGTATCCACCCTGCATGTTTCTGTTCAGATGTAAAATATTAAATATCTTCAGGAAAAGAGGAATCCCTTCTTTTACCATTAGCTACTTTACAAGAAGGATTGACAGTCTGAATTGGAGCCTGAGCTAGACTCAGTAATTTACTCCTCCTTCTTCTTTTGTCTTTTCCCGGTTAGGGGTCGCCACAGCGGATCACCTGTTCGCTCATGATTGGCAGGCGAGTTTTATGGTGTCGAGTTGCCAGCCCGTGCCTGACCTTCCACAGAAGGCACACACACTCACGCCTAGGGCCAATTTAGAGTGTCCAATCCACCTACAGCATGTCTTTGGGATGTGGGAGGAAACCGGAGCACCGGGAGAAAACCCACATGACCACAGGGAGGACATGCAGACTCCACACAGAAGGCACCCCAGTCGAGGATCGAACCGGAGAACCTCTTGCTGTGAGGCAACAACGCTAACCACTGCACCACTGCAGCCACCCACTCAGTAAACTACTCCTATCCAAAGAAAATTGAGGAGAACTAGATACATGCCTGAGTTTCTATTTCTTTTTGACAGGAAAAACTGGGACAACTGTGTTACTAATGGCAGCAGAAGCCCAGGGTTGGGCACAACATTTTGACACAACAGGAAAACCTTCCTCTTCCCTCTCCCAAGACTGACAAGACTGGCTCTCCCTTGCCCACTGAGGAGACCCCAACAACTGCAGAAGATGTGGCTTACCCCTGTCCACAGTAGCTGTAGGTACTATACCAGAAGGATCCAGGGTTATAGATGAGTGGTCTGAGGTACAACAAATGACCACAGCGCAGTCACCCCCCTGCAGCTGAGGCAAATTTTTGCATTGCTGTGCTGATAAAGGCTGTTTGCTTAATTTTTTTTTTTTTTTGTAGCTGGTATAAGGACCAGCTGTGGAACAGGTAGTCTGTTTCATGGTCAAGCTGAAAACGGTGCCCCTTTCCCAGGAAAGACATGCATCAACTGCCAGTAAACATAACCACTCTACAAAAAAAAGAAGTTATGTATTACCATAATGTTCCATCTATGTTATTGATCTTCTTCCATTCATCAGTGATGGGTTCGGTTCTGAGCCCTTGGAACTGTGTCGGCCAAATACCAAGCTTGCACACACCAAAAACACACGAGCTAAGTTGCTACCCACACTGCCCTTCTCTCAATTACCTCAGATCGAGTTTGCCAAAGACAATAGCAGCAGAAGCCATTTCTATGCAAAGAAAAACACTGAGGCACCACCAGGACCCATAAGATCTGCCAGGAGCCTATGGAGGGGGATGAAGGGAGGGATATGATGAATGGAAGAAGATCAGCAACACAGATGGAACATTATGGTAAGACATAACTTCTTTATCTAATGTTGTTAATCTTCTTCCCATTCATCACTGATGGGACAGAATCCCAAGCTACCTGATATACCTGGGTGGCCCTTATGGCAGAACATTCCTGAGCACCATAGAGCCAAAGGCAGCTCTTTCTCTACAAATTACATTCAATTAGTAATGCTTGATGAAGGTGTGTGGTTTAGCCCAAATGGCTGCTGCGCAGATATCATCCATAGAGGTTCTAGAATGGAAGGCTACCGAGGAAGCTGCAGCCCTAGTCGAATGAGCTTTGATAGTGTGAGGTCTGGTTTCATTAACACATGAATATGAAAAGGATATACAATCTCTGAGCCACTTAAAGTGACTTTAGAAATGCCATTTCCCATTTTGGGACTAGAGAAGGAAATAAAAAGTTGGTCAGACTTACGAAAAGGTTTTGTCCTGTCCCGGTAGAAATGTAATTGCCTATGTTCATCCAAAGAATGCAGACAGTATTCACCTTTGTTAGAAAAATTGGTGAAAAACACCGGGAGTTCAATAGACTGGTTCGTAGAGAACTCAGACACCACTTTAGGCAGGAAGGATGGATTGGTGCGTATAAATACTCTGTCTTTATGAAATATGAGATAAGGCCTATTGACACATATGGCCTGTAGTTCTGAAATCCTTCTGGCAGAAGTGACAGCCACCAAAAAGAGTGCTTTCCAAGACAAAAATTTGATATTGCATTTGGCAGCAGGATCAAAGTGGTGCTGGGACAAGGCATGCAGTACTAGTGATAAATTCCATGTTTCTAACGGGCATTTGAGTGAAGCTCTACTGAGAAACATTCCTTTAAGCATCTGCAGTTACCTCCTACTGCTCCTCTAGGAGTCAAATATTGCTTGTTCATATTTGCATTAATAATTCCAAAACCATGCCCTGTACAAGGTATCAGAATATTTTATCTTGAAGCATACATGATGGCAAACACAATTGTATTGATATTTGACCTATGTCAATGAGTATTTGTTAGAATTGTAAGGTGATAACTTTATTTTTTAAAGGTTCAAGCCACGCCCACTAGGAGTTAAAGGTGCACAATCAAAACAGCTGTACTGGAGGGAATGAGTTAAGAAAGGTTTTATAAAGTTGAGTGGACATAACTGGTGTGCCTTGTAAACAGTTGTGAAAATTGGAAATTGCTGCTAAACGAACTCGTATAGTAGATGCAGACACTCCATGCTTGAAAAGTTCAGATAGATATTGAAGGAGAGAAGAAGTAGGGGCCCGAAAAGGGGTGCAACTCTCATTCTACAGACCAGGAAGAAAACCATTTCCATTTATCTCCATAAATTTTCCTGGTGGATGGTTTGTGAGAGGCCAGAATAATGTCATGAATATTAGAAGGCAGGGCTTCTTGCCTGGTGACTAACGGAAATGGAGTAGCCAAGCTGTCAAGTTGAGAGTGGACAAGTTTGGTTGTGTCAACCCTTGGGGGTTTGAAATTAGGTCTGGACGGGTATCCAGAATCCATGGAGGCTGAATCAGGTGAGGCCAGAGAAAGGGGAACCACACTTGACAGGGCCAGAATGGAGCAATGAGGATCACCTTGCATCTCAACCGAGTTGCTTTCTTTAGAAATAGAGGGATCAAGGGGATCGGAGGGTAGGTGTATAGGAGGCCCGTGGACGAATCGTGTTACAGAGCATCTCTTGGTGACTCCCCCTCCGGGGGAAGTAGGATGAAGTAGCTGCTAGATTGGCTGTTCATGGGAGAAGCAAAAAGGTTGCAGCAAGGCTAGCCCCATCGGCTGAAAATCTCCGCTGCTATCTTGGGATTGAGAGATCACTCGTGGGGGAGCAGAATGCACCTGCTCAGCCTGTCCACGATCACGTTAGACATCCCCGGGATGTGCGTTGCTATCAGAAAACAGTTGGAAGCTATCGCCCATTGCCAAATTTTCATGGCCCCCTGGTACAGGGGATATGATCTGGTTCCTTCTTGTTTATTGATGTACCAGACTACTGACATATTGTCTGACTGAATCGCAATACTTCCAGAGGGGAGGAGCGGGTGGAGTGCTTGCAATGCTAACAGCACCGCTCTTAACTCCAGAACACTGATGTGCAGATCGGCCTCTAAATTCGACCATGGACTGTCTTTCCCTGAAAATGGCCCCTCCACCCAATTAGGGAAGCGTCCATGGTCACAGTGGTGCAGGGGTGGGGGGACTGAAAGGGACGACACCACAATTCCGCTTCTGGCCTCATCCACCAAAGAAGATCCTGCTTGCACAAATTGGTTATGAGAATCTGCAAGTCTAGAGGATGAATGTTTGCAAACCACTGTGTCAGGAGGAGCCATTGTAAGATCCTCATGTGTAACCTCACAAGGGGATCTATAGGGATGGCTGCAGTTATAGACCCCATCACCTGAAGGACTTCCCTTGCTGACACTCTCGTTTGACAGAGTATCACACGCACTTGCAATCTTAGTCTCTGGAGTCTGTGGGCTGGAAGAGATATCAGACAAGAATGAGTGTTGAGAACTGCCTCTATAAATTCCAGTTGTTGAGTGGGGTCTAGGTTGTACTTTTCCCAGTGTACAGTTATGCCTAGGGACTCCACTAGAGAAAGGGTGTATTGGAGAGCCATTGTCAGGAGACGCTTGGTTATGGTGGAGAGGAGACAATCGTCCAAATATGGAAACATCTGGAATCCTCGAAGTCTCAGATGAGCTGTTACCACTGCTACGGATTTTGTGAAGATTCTGGGGGCTGTCAAGAGACCGAATGGCAGGGCACGAAACTGATAGTTATTGAAGGAGACCCCTGGAGAGCTTGTCCATTTTGATGGGGTAATACGCATCCTGGAGGTCTATCGAGCACATCAAAGCATCCTCCATCAGAAAGGGGAGGATGGATTGAATAGTAACTATGCGGAATTTGGTTTGAACAACTGATTTGTTTAAGTGGCTGAGATCCAAGATATGTCTCCAGTCCCTGGTCTTTTTCAGCACTAAAAAGATCCCAGATCTGCATTGGTCTGGAGGGACTGGTTGGATGACTCTTTTTTGACAATAGTTTCAATATTTCTAAAGCTGCTACTTCCCTTTGGTGGGGTGAAACATCGGGAAGGTTTTTAGGAGGTCTGGGAGGGGAGGACAGAGGTATGTAGTAGCCTCTGGAGATTATGCTCTGCACCCATCGATTGTTTGTAATAGCGCGCCAGGCAGCTTGGTGCAGAGAAAAATGACCCCCGACTGCTTCCAGAGGAAAGCAATCGAGCAATGCTTCAGGAGCACTGATAAGACCACCCAGAAAAGGAATCTCTGGAGTCTTGATTCTGTGGGCTCCCTCTGCCCCTGAATGGGCATCTTCCACCATTGCTACCCCCTCTGCCTCTGGGGGAATCCTCACCACATGCATTTTGAAAAGGGTCCTGCGAATTTTATACCAGATTTTCCCACTCCTCTGCTGGTACCGTGCCCTGAACCGAGGAATCCACCCACCCCAACCATGAGATGGAGGAGGGGATGGTTCCGAAGGAACCGAAAACCAAAGAGTCGACCTCGGGAAGGACAGCATCCAGTCCCAAATGGGGATGAATCTTAGGCCCATATGGAATCCCTCTGGCTGTCAACAGCTGATCCAACAACCGCACCACATCATGTCCGGATAGGCTCCTGGTGGACCTAGTGGATACTCCTGAAGGAGAATCTGGCCAGTCCAAGAAGGGGCTATAATCATGTCCTGCAAATGGGTCCGGAGAAGGAGAGTATCAGGTCCATGGTGTCTGAGAAAATGGCACCAAGGTCTATAGTTTGGAGACAAGTAGCAAGGGCGAGGATATTGTCAGTGCTGATGGGGCACTCGTAATTACAGGTGTCGGTTCCTGAGAAGTCGGCACCGAGGGTGGAGCTGGACCAATTAAGGATGGTGCCATAGTCGAGACAGTTGGTGCTGGAGGTAGCTTCGACACCAAAGCACTAGTTGTCACTGGAACAGTAGAAGGCATCCCAATAGAAGTCAGAGCAGAAGACAAGCCCATAGTAGTCGGAGCCAAAGAAGGGGCTCAATGCTCCAATTAAGTCTTGTGGGCCTTATGCTTAGAAGTCTTACCCCTGTCACCAGAAGGTGAGGAGGGATCAGAATGTGGCCGTTTTTTGTGTTTAACTGGTGGGGTTGAAGCCTCCGACACAGAAATAGTCTCTATGAAAGGAGTAGGTAGAAGGCCTTTCAAGATTAACTTCTTTTTTTGTTCATTCAGTGTCTGCTGACTAAAACTCTGACACATCTGACAGGGAGGTTCCACAGATGAATGAGAAACCCCCAGATAATAAACACAGTCATCATGACTATCACTGTTGGGTAGTTTACCATTGCAGGAGGTGCAATTTTTAAACCTGATGTCCCTTTCTTATCGGACATATTCATCCAAAACCAACACACAAACAGAAAGTAGAAGGAAAGGAAGATATCAACAATGGTATCAAGAGATACCACAATGGTAGGACAGGGCGTTACGAACAATGGTAAAAAATTACCCAACAGGTAGAGCTAAAGTGAGAAGATTAGGCTAGATGGGGAGCGATAAGACTAGAAAGGGTATACTGTTCTAGTAAAGTGACAAAAGTCAAAACAACACTCAAAAAATATCAAAAATATTTCACTTAGCTGGAGAGCTCGATGAAACGCGGCTAAATGGCTATGCGGCAAATGAGATCTGAGGTAATTGGGAGAAGGGCATTGTGGGTAGCAACTTAGCTTGAGAGTTTTTGGTGTACGCGAGCTTGGTATTTGTCCGACACGGTTCCTAGGGCTCGGAACCGAACCCATCAGTGATGAATGGGAAGAAGATTAACAACATTAGATTTAATTTTTTGAAAGAAAAACATAGTAAAAAGAACTTTAAAACACTATGCCAGCCTCACAAAAGTAAACTAAATACAAGCTGTCCACATAAAAAAGGATTTTATTTACATTACACCACTTTTAAATTGACAGATAAAGAGCTTTCCATTTAAAAGTAAGTTACTGTCTTGAAACAGTCCATTAAAACAAAACACTCCATGCTTTAAAATACATTTCCTGAAAAAGAAAGTAATAAAACATAAAGAAAATTAATACAATGGAAGCTTTTGTTTTCCCCAAAAGGGAATTTACCTCCTCATCAAAGGAAAGCACAAGTTGAAAGACTAAGAGGAGTATGCTCTTCAGCTGCAATAAAGCTCCGAAGGGCTTTGTGCCCAAATTTGCCTTTTAGTCAGCTTAGTTCAAGTTGTCTGACAGCTTGGGTACACTGAATGTGTCCTGAAGCTTTGTAAGTTGGCTGGCTGTTATATCCTTGGCAGGATATAACCCATATGACTAAGGCTAGTGCAGCAGTGACATCTGTATGGCTCCCAAGTATGCAACAAAGAACAGAAGAATTAGGATTTTTGCTTGGAGGTGTTTGTAAAGACATTTTTATGCACAAGCAGACTTCAGATAATGTTTCCTCAGGTAGCCTGCAATTGCTGGAGGTGTGACAAGAAATCTGGACAAAGCCTAAAATAATAGGGGGACAAAGGCCCAAAATGGGGACATATTTTAAATATTACTCTCATAAACTTAGAAAGTTGATAGAAAAACAGGTCTTGCATTACTATGCATTTTCTGAAGGACATGAAGTCTGAAACTCAAATGTCTCTCATTATTTAGCGACTCCAATCATCAGTGATTTGCCAGAAAACCATAAATTTTATGAGGAAAAAAACAAATATATAAGGCAAACATTTGCAGGACATTCTGCAAAAAGCTGGACAGTTGAGAGGTATGGACAAGAAAAAGAGAAATAACTGGGAACATGTTTTTTGAATGTAATAAGTTGGCAGATTTATAAAATTCGCTACAGTGTACTTTGTCAGAAATGCTGAGGGGATATGGATGCAATTAATATAATGATTCTTTTGAGCTGGGAGACAGGCTTTGAATAACCAAAGTAAGCTCTTACTAAGATTAATGCTATTGGCTGCCAAAAAGCAATTACTAGAACATGGAATTCAACATCTAAACCAAGTGTAATTGAAGTACTGAATATTGTAAAGGAAACAAAAGATTTGAAGGTGAAATAGCAAATTACATAGAAATAAAATGGAATTCATGGGAACAACACTCAGAATAATGTTCACCAGGAGAACTGAAATTTGGGGGATGGCAGAAATTGAGCAATTTATGTAATTTTTGAGTGAATGAAAATTGCTAAAAGGAAAATGTATAAAATACCACATGAAAATAAAGAAGGCTTTTTTTTTCTTACTGTGTATGTAACAGAGCCATTGACTAACACTAAATGCCAAGAAATGCGTAATAGTATCCTTCAGGAAGTCATCCACCCCTGGAAACTATCATAATGACAACACACCCCTAGGAGTTGACACATTAGTCAGGGACGTGGGGACACACATAGATAGTAATTTAGCCTTTGACCATCATGTAATTATAGTAGTGAGGAAATCATTCTATGCTGTGCAACCTATAAACAAAGGTAAGACATCTAGCTCCATGGACGTCATTGTTCCACAGATTTCAAGCATTCATCAGACCTGTCATTGAGTACAATGCCCCATTTGGTATGTACCTAACTGGGCATATCCAACAACTGGAACGTCCATAGAGGTTCCTAACTAAAAGAATACAGGGCAAAAGTAACGTCCTATGCAGACCGCCTCAAGGCCCTACTTTTGCATTTTTTCTCCTACAGACTGCTGAGCAGAGATCTATGCCTGGCATACAAGGCATTGTCATACCCTACTCTGATGGACCTACTGCATATATGCAAAAGAAACACCACCAGAATTACCCTTTCCAAAGACTTAGACCTTGCCTGTGAAATAAATAAGACCTGTTGGAGTGACAGAGACTACCCCTTCTCTGGAACAGGCTCTCCATACACGTGAAGCAGAGTTCCATGGACAACTGAATTGGGGACAGGAAATTCATTACTGGTTTGGCACCCGTATCTCTAATGGGCACAGGCAGCCTGTAAATGGTTAATCTCCCAGGCCTCTGATTGTAAATGGTTCACCTCCCGAGCCCCTATTTACACTTATCAAGGGTATCAGAACTTGTCAGAGATTTGGGATGCATGGCTAGGCTTAAAAGAGTTTTAAGACTGTCAGTTATCCAGGAAGACAGATTTCCTTGATTACTCATACTCTTTAAAGGAAAGAGTTTGCCCTGCAAGGGAGTACACAGAATGTAGAAAGTGTACAGTGATGTAGTAGAAATGTGATGGTTGCACAGGAGGCCTAAGTTAATAAGATGAGATTCATGTAGAAGTGTTTATTTTGTGGACTAAGATATGTAATGGGGAGAATGGATCTAAGTGGATGTTTATAATGTTTTATCTGGTGGTGATTAATCGACTGTGGTCACTAGCAGTGAAAGGCGGAGTCCTTAATGTATATAATTACTCAGGAGATTTAGTAATAATTATATCCATTAATGAACAGCGGCAGGAGTGTGGGTTACATACAGGCATAGTTTGCATGAGATTAAGTGGGGAAGTACATCTCACAAGGTTAGATTTTAGGTGACCATTCCAGTCTACATTAATGTATCCTAGCAGAATAAGTTTATGCTCTTTTAAGTAAACCCATATACCATCTAACACTGACTGAAAAGCACTGAAGGAGGCAGAGGCAACATACACAGTCATCAAACAGAGTGATTGCCAAGAGTAATCTAATTAGAAGCAATTTTCCCAGACATGGTGTTATCTTTAGTTATTAGTTTAAGGTTTACAACAGCATTTTCTTCGTTCAGTAGCACGACATTCTTCCTTGCCTGAGACCTGGACTTTTGTCAATAAAGTAAGCACACTTGTTTCCAATTAAAAAGGAGATCCAAAATGAGTCTTTAAACCAGACTATAGCAATTGAAATTATTTTATTACATGATGAATTCCTTTCTTCAAAATGAGCTAATTTGTTAGTCAAACTGCAAGCTGTCAGGGTGGCACTGTTATGAGGGCCAGGGTTTATTTAACTCACTGTTACTTCTCTGTATTTGGAAAGAAGCATAATCTTAACCAGTAGACTAGAATGCCACATGACAATCTCCCCAAAGAAGTATAGCTTAAAGGAGGAAAGAATTTATATGGTGTCATTACTTTACTCATGTATGAATTACAGTAGTATCAAAAAGTCTCAAGTCAGGGAGGTACTCTATTAGAAGTAGTAGTATACAAAACGATATGTTTTCCAGAGACTTAACCATTTTGACAAGTAAGGTGAATTGTGCTGTGCAGTAGATAAGAAGTAAACAAGGCTTTGAAAATGATATAAGATGTGTTGGTGTAGCAAAGCATTGTTAACAAAAAATGGGAGGCTTGGGAAAAGTAATATATGTAAAGGTATTGGCTGCAGCAGAGTTAGCCTGCCAACTGCTGTAAAACCGTGGGAAGTTTATAATGCCAAAGAGTGACTGAGTGCCTGGGAAGGGTTTTTTGTAAGTATAAAGGAAATGATGTTGGGGGTATAGGGTAAGGATAGCAGCAGAGCCTCACATAGCAAGGCTGTGCATCACAGGATTTCCCCAAGCTCACCAAGAAATAAAGCGCCAGCCTGGAAGAACCTGTGAGGCTAATTACCACCAGATAAGCACTAGGCAGTCCACAGTGCTACAAAAGTGTAAGTAAACACACTGTCAGATTTATAAATAAATCCCTCTGGTGGAACCAAAGTATAAAAGATTCTATGATAAAAGAAACAACTTCATTGCAAATATATATAAGTTTAACTCTCAAGATGTTAAAATTGTTCTTGCTAAACTTAACAAGAAACTCCAAACTCTGATCAAATCAATCAATGCTAGACATGAGGTAAAAATAGACACTAAGTCAAAGGATAACCACAAAGCCTTCTTTAACTGTTAAAACCCTCGGAAACAATAACAACACTGCAGAGCTAATAGGAAATGATGACACACATAGTTCAACCATCACCCCCTCTCCCCTCCTATATTCCCAGATCACATACCTGTATCTACACCCCCTCAAATATCCCAAGAACAAGTCCTCAAGGTGCTATCCAAGAACAGCACCACTATTTCGATGTGGTTTATTGGCCAGCCAGAAACAAGGCTTGTCAGACTTCCCTAAAGAGCTGTTCAATATCAGCCTCCAAACAGGCTTTGTTTCAGATGAATGGAGGACAGCTAACTGTCATCCTCTTGCACAAAGGTGGGACGTCAATGGACCCAGGTAATTATAGACACATAAGCCTGACTTGGCACATCTGTAAGGCTATATAAAGGAACATTATTGAATTAATAAATAAGGACATAACTAAACTATAAACTCTCAACCTAAACCAGTTTTGTTTTGTCAGGAGCAGATCCTGCCTATTAAACCTGGTCGACTTCTTCAAGAAAGTTACTAAAGCAATGGATGAGTGAAAATCAGTGCACTCTATGTATCTAGACCTCACAAAGGTCTTTAACACCATCCCATATTCAGGCATTATAGATAAACTTTCCAGCTAAATGTAAATCACCATGTAACTCACTGGACAGCAAAGTGACATACAAAGATAACCCAGAAAATTAGGGTAGGCAGATCTACCTCCTCAAAAAAAACAAAAACAAACTTCACTACTGGTGTACCTCAGGGTTCAGTTCTTGGGCCACTCTTCTTTGGCATTTACTTCTTGGAAATCATTGAGTTTATGGGTGACCAGGTCTGCAGATGACTGTAAGCCCGATGCCATCTTAAACATTACAGAGGACACGAAGACCATCTAAGACGGCCTTTTCCAAACAAATAGCTGACATCAAAACCATGGCCTAAAACTAAATGCCAAGAAATGTATAACAGTATCCTTTAGCAAGCATGGCTTCCCTTGTAACTATCACACTGACAACACACACCTGAAAGTTGATGTCATAGTTGGGGACTGGGGAAGCTGAGTCGACAACAAACTGTCCTTTGACCATCATGTATCCACTATTGTAAAGAAACATGTTTTTGTCAAACGGTTTATATCAAAAGATATGGAAGGCAGTTCCAGAGGTGTAATCATTCCACTCTACTCGGGTCTCATTAAGCTGTTTATTGAATATAATTCCCCTTATGCTATGTATTTGTTACAGCTAGAACAATCAGAATGCTTTTTTTTCTAAAAAATCAAGGTTTGAAATCATAAAAAACATGCAGAATATCTCAGAGCCTTATCCCTCTTCTTGGTATCTTACAGACTCTACTAAGAGACACATTCTACCATTTGTACACATATCCAACAGATGCTAGCCTGGCAGCACTATTACACATTTGCAAGTCCAATGATTGTGTAAATACCTGCTCAAGAGATCTCAGTCTATATTGCAACATAAAAAGGACATGTTAGAGGGACAGGTAAGTTTTCATAGAGAGTACCCCTTCTGTGGAGCTGTCTTCCCCTTCACATAACGTAAAGCACTTCCCTTACAATTTTCAAACATAATTCAACCGAACAGATGGAAAACAACAAATTCTCACCCTATTTAGCACCTATGCCCATCATGGATAGGGGCAACATGTAAATGTCCCAACAAATCCTTGTTCTGCTCACCTCTGGGTCATTCATACACCAAATAAGGGCTAAAAAATACCATGGGAATGTAAGGCTAGGCTTCTTAAAATCCTCAAAGATTAATAACTTGTAAATATCTATGACTGAAATATGCAGCACTGTAATGATACTGTGTAGTAAAAACAGCTGCAATTCCTGTGAGCACTCCTGGTGCCCTTTTATATTACTGTTGCAGTATTTGTCAGAAAAGAGATATCCCCCCAGGGCAGGGCAGCGCAACACTCGGTCAGTATGAAAAAGCCTAAAAACAGATCTTGCATGCATCGTATATTACATTTATGCTCCCTGCACAGAACGTAGGGCATAAATAGGAAGAAGTACGGTCACAACTACCTAGAACATCTTTTGCCACCATTTCAAACACTGTTTTTTTCCAGCTGGTTTTAACATCTTGTTGCTGCACTGACTGTTTAGTAACACCAGATTAGTTCCCTGTTGAGGTTGTTTATTATTATTATTTTTTTTTTACTTTTCTTGATCTTGTATTTTATTTTTACTACCTAGAGTTCATGTCATCTAAGAAGGGAAAATGTCAGTGTGGGAGGCAGTTTCCCCATAAGAATCATCACAGATAGTGCCTTTTTTTGTTTTGTAGTATCTGTAAGGCATTTGTACCTAAGACACTCAAAAGCTGTTTGTCTTCCCTGGCCATTCATCTTGAAAATCACTGGCTTAAACAGTTAGCCCAGGGTACGATGGCAGAATCCTTTAACCCCGAGATACTCTTGCTAGGTATAAAGAAGGCCAAGAAATCTCGGCTGGATTCTTTAGCAGTGCAGTCTACACCAGATGTCCCTCTAGAAGCAGGTAATAGCTCTGTAGGTCACTCAGCGTTTACGTCTAATTCCTCTGCCGTGACCCTGCTGAAGGCCGGCTTGGGTCCATCTTTTCTCACGTTTTCTGAGGCTTTGCAGGCATCTGCTCTAGATATCGATGGGAAACTGCAGTTGTTTACCTTGGAGGGTCCTAGAGGAATTCTGCAGATATTGGTCAGGAAGGACATTCCAGGTTCTCTTCTCAAATCTTGCCAAGGGTCAGAACCTCCAAAATTTCTTAGGGATGATGTCCCTTCTAAGAAAAGACAAAAACTGAAGCATGCTTCGGTCCATCCTATGGATCTTCAAAGGGAATGGCAAGAGTTTAACTCAGGGCTTGTTTTCTGCCTTAATGCCCTTAAAGCCTCCTCAAGGGGTTTCAGTAATTGCTCCTCCTTAGATCTCTACTCCCTTCAAAATGGCTTAGGGAACAAGATTCCTTGGACGAGGATTCAGTGTCTGCTGAGGGGGTCTTTGTCCCATTCTTCACAGATGCCTTCACCTTTGGCTTATAGTTCTGATGAAGAGGCGTTTGTTAGACCTGAGTCTCCTTTCTAGGAATTGTCCTTTGGGGGCACAATTGCTAGGATGATCGGATTCTTCTCAAGTGTCTGATATTCAGAAAAGATATTATGAGAGTTGCTTCAGGTGGATACTTGTAAACCATCGGCAGTTTCTCCTGTGCTGACTGCCTTGTTAGATACTTTCATTGCTGTTTCCAAGTCTCCTGATTCTCAGCCTCCTCCTCCTAAGAAACCTGATAGGTTCTATAAGGTTCCTGAGGTTTGCTATTTTTATTTACATGTCATTCTGCTGATCCTGCTATGGTGTCAGTATCTTCTGACAAACCTTCTAAACTTTTGCTGTCTTCCAAACTTTTTGCTTTCTGATAAGGATAGTAGGGTAATGGAGAGGACTGACAAGAAAGTTTATACTACTTCTATTTTGGCTTTCAGAGGTATTAATTACCAGACCCACATGACCAGGTACGCTCTCGACTTGACTGTTCAGGCTTTTCAGATTATCTCTGTTCTCCCTAATTCTGATGGTAAATCCTTATCTTTTTTAGGTTATGCTTCTCAAGTGGTTTGCCACTCTATTAAGTGTAGCTATGATGCTGTTGATGCCTAAGGGCTGCGGCTTTTGGGTCCATCATGAGGCATTATTCTTGGCTTCATCTCCATTCTCTATCTGAGAATATTAAGGCCAAGTTGTTGGATGCTTCTTTGAATAATGCACTTCTTTTTGGGACTGCTACTGCTGTCTCTTCAAGACAAAGGCAAAGCCTTGCAGGACCTTAAACATATTTTTGTCTCTTCTATCCCTAAGTTCCAAAGGAATTATCTTTATTATCCTTCTAAGTCTGCTTTTGTTCACAGGCAACCCAGCCAGGCCTCTAAAGACAGGACGGGTGGGAGGCACGGCATCCCCCCCCCCGCTAAGGCTTCTCAGATTTCTGTGACACAGAAGCCTCCTTTATTTGATAAGCCTGCTTCTCTTTGACAATTCGCACCCCTTCTTTTAGACAAGGTTCCTTTGTCCCTTTGGCTTTCCCTTTGTTTTCCAATGTGGTATCTCATCACTTCAGACTTTTGAGTTCTTTCTATCATCCGTCAGGGTTACTTCATACTTCATATCATGATATGAAAATCTCTCCCTCCTTTTTCAGGGATTCCTCAACCTCCTGTAGAACAACTTCCTCATTTCACAGACGTTCCCTGTTGAACCAAGGGGCCATTCAACCTGTCCCATCTTCCCAAGTGGGAAGGGGAAGTGGGAAGGGTTTTTCTTCCAGGATGTTCCTGGTTCCTCAAAAGGAGGGCACTTGGAGACCTATTTTGGATCTCTCCTGGCTCAATACCTTTCTTAAGATCCCTTCTTTTTAGATGCTTACTCTTCAAACTCTGTTTCCACTTTTATTACCCTAGGCGTTTCTGGTGTATTTGGATCTGAAAGATGCCTACCTTCATATTATTCTAGTCACCCTCTCCTCAGAAAGCTTTTACATTTCTCTGTGTCTTCCTCTCACTTCAGTTCTTTGTGTTGCCCTTTGGCCTCTTTACTGCCCCAAGGGTAATCACAAAATGCCTAGCTCCTGTGATTGCCTTCTGCAGGCTCCAAGGCTTTCAGATTTTTTCTTATGTAGATGACCTATTGCTTCAGGCACCTTCTACCAGTTGATTGTTACAGGATCTGCAGTTCCCCATCTCTCTTCTTCAAAGTCTGGGGTTTATTATCAAATTCCGAAAGTCTGTCCTGACTCCCTCTCAGGATCATGCATATCTGAGATGCAGGATTTAGATAGTGCCAATGTTGGCCTCTCTTCCACCTCCAAAGATATAGTTGTTGACAGCCTTCTTTCAGTCTCTTCTTCCTCTGACTGCCATGCCAGCCAGGGAGTTGCTTTGGGCCCTAGGATTCATGGCCTCTTCTGTTCCAGTGCTTTCACTTGCTAGACTCCATATGTGGAAGCTTCAATGATACCTCAAGTCAGTTTGGCTGCAGCATCGTCACCCTCTGATTTTCAGTATACCGCTCCTTCCCTGTCTCAAGAAGGAATTCAACTGGTGGATTTAAAAGTTTGCTCTCAACCAGGTCGGCCCATTCAACCTCCAGTCCCTTCTCAAGAGCTGTTCACTGATACCTCAGACATGAAGTGGGGGTTTCTCTTGGTCAACTGGAGTTTCAAAGTCTTTGGCCACTCTATCAGAAGTCATAACATATCAACATCAAAGAGATGAGAGCTCTGATTCTGGCCCTTTAGGATTTTCACCCCATGTTCCCTCCAGGCCCCTTGAAGGTATACACAGAAAAACTACAGTGATGTATTGTCAATAAGCAGGGGGACACAAAATCTTGCCTCCTCTGCAGGATGCCGCTACAGGCTTAGGAGATGGCCCTCAGTTATTAGTTAACTCTTCAGGCAGTACACATTCCTTCACAGCACAATCTAGTGGTAGACTCTCTGTGCAGGTCCAAAACACAGGCTCACGAATGTATGATTCACAGAGACATTTTTCTGGATATTGTATATTGGTGGGGTATTCCTCAGGTAGATTTTTTTGCCGTCCCTATGAAAAGGCAGATTCCTCTCTTCTGTTCCAGAGTGCTATGCCATCTGATGGGGAAGACGGATACCCTTTCCTTTCCTTGGAAGGCGAAGTTTCTCTTCCTCAACTTCCAACAGTCCTGCAGAAGATTCAGCTGAACTCCCTAAAAATCTTGCTAGTGACTCCCTTTTGGCTGTGACAGCACTGGTTCCCCCTCTTAATGCATCTGGCCAGGGTCAATCATCACAAGTTACTTCACCTGTTAGATATCCTCACACAGGACAAGGGGTCTCTCATACATCCCCACTTGTCAACTCTGCAACTGACATTGTGGGTGATAGGGTTTTGATTCCTTTCAAACACCTCTTTTCTGAGGATGTGCTCAGGGTTTTACAGGAGGCAAGGAAACCCTCAACCAGAAAATCTTATATGTCCAGATGGAAAAGATTTTCGGTCTGGTGCCATGCTTGCAACCAGGACCCTTTTTCAGTGGGGGTCTGGTCTTCTCTTATTTGTGTAAGTTGCTCCAGTCTGGTCTGGCCTATACTTCTGGGAAGGCCCATTTGTCAGCTATTTCTGCTTGTCTGCCCTTGAAATCCTCCCTTGACTTCTCATTTTGGGGTCAAACAATTTCTTAAAGGTGTCCTGCATATTAGGATTCCAAGAAAATCTATTCCTCCTTCTTGAGACCTTAATTTTGTTTTGGAAAAATTGACTCAGGCTCCTTTTGAGCATACAGATTCCGCTTCTTTACAACATTGTACCTGGAAGACTGTTTTGTTGCTGGCTCTTACTTCTGCTCAGTGGGTTTCTGAGCTTCAGGCCCTTATGCCCATTTCTCCTTTTTTAGTTTTTCACTGGGACAGGGTGTTCCTCATACTAATCTTTCTTTTATGTCCAAGGTAGTAAATGAGTTGTCCTTGAGTCAGTTGGTACAACTCCCTTCTTTTTTCCCTTCTTCTTAGTCTGCTAGTGAGAGGGTCCTACATACCTTGGTTTTGCACAGACAGCTCAGATACTATTTGGATAACCAAGACCTAAATTAACGAACGGAACCAAGTAATCAGAAGCTACAGCCTGGAGACAGAATCAACAGCCGATAATATTAAAACCAATCCTTTAATGTTGCGAATCCTCACAGCAAAAAAACACAGCAAGTAAAAATGAGCGCTTTCGCTCAGGAAATCCTGAACTTTATCAAGTGACAATTTGCTGTTAAAAAATGTGTCTCTTCTGGTGCTTTCTTTAAGGGATTTAAAAGGGCCACTGCCTTCAATATTAAAAAACTTGTATGTCCAAAAAAATAAAAAAATAAAATAATACTAATACAAACATTCTTTAAAAATACTTAAATATGCTTATATTAAATGGAATATTCCATTAATTCCAAGGCATTTAACACATAAAAAAATTTTTTTAAGAATCTATAATGTTCCTCCATCCATACTGTGTTATAAAACATGGGCCAGTGATAACAATTATTGTAATGAATGATGTTGATACCATTAACCACCAGCCCTGCATCAGAAAACTTGTGGGAATATAAATAAACTACAGTCTTGCCCTCCTCAGTTTCAAAACTGGTTTGATGCTAAGAACTCCATTTAAACCTGGGGATCTTCCTGCATCTAACCTCAATTGCCAGGTGAGTTCTTTGTACTCCAGGGTTGATTCCCAATCACCACCCCTGACATCTTGCCCAACCTGTTCAAGGACCATAAATTTTAAATTCATGCCAGGGCAGGTGAGGGAATGTTTATAGAAGGCATTGGATTCTTTGTGTTTAACAATGTCATAAAAATGTTCATAAACTCGTTTACGGAGTTCCCTTTCTGTCTTCCCTACATAGAAACTAGTACATGTAGTACAAAACCCGAGATACACAACCCCCTTGGTGTCACACGTGTAGTGGCCTTGGGGCTCAATCTTGATCCTCCTAGATGGAATAACAAGTGATGGACCATTAAGCAATGCATGGCATTGTGCACATGCACCGCATCTAAATGTCCCTCTCCGAAGCTGTTTCACCTTGTTACTGTTACTATTGATAACTCTAGTGTTCTTCTGAAATAATTCTTTAAAATTAACTCCCCTTTTTCTTATAAACATTGGTTTAGATGGTAAGATGCTCTTAAAATCATCATGAAGGGAGAGAACTGGCCAGTATTTACATATAACTTCCTCTGTCTCATTGGAATTTGAGGAAAACGTGTAAATAAAACTATTCCTAGAAATCTCAGAAGCACCAGGTTCTGGAACTGGAGACATTGATGGTCCTTTACCTAAAATGGGTGAATATATAGTGTCTCTTTTGGCACTAACATCCCTGGCTAGAGTAGTAATGAGATCTAAAGGATAACCTCTTTCCAAGAACAGAGCACTCAGCCATTCAACCTCTCTTCCATAATCCTCAAGAGTGCTACACATTCTACAAGCTCTAATTAGTTGTCCTTTGACTATTCCCTTTTTTTGATAAAAAGGGTGCGCACTTTCAAAGTGGAGAAAGGAATTGGAGAAAGTAGGTTTACGGTAGAGCTTAGATTGAAAAGTGCCATTTTTAATTTAATATTATCGGCTGTTGATTCTGTCTCCAGGCTGTAGCTTCTGATTACTATTTGGATAAAACTAGGACTATTTGTAAGTCTGATTAGCGTTTTGCTTCCTTTCATCCCAGGTCTTTGGGTTTGGCTGTTTCTAAGCAAACCATCTCCTCTTGGATATCTAAGGCCATTTTCTTTTGTTATTTTTTCATGGCAAATCTCTACTTCATTTCACTAGGGCTGTTGCTCTTCTGGTGCTTTCTTTAAGGGATTTTATATCAATTCCATCCCTGAAGCTGCTATTTTGTCTTCAGTGCATATCTTTATGAAGCATTATAAGTTGGATATGGTTTTTAGGGCCAGAGCAGGTTTTGCTGAAACCATTTTATGTGGGTTTGTTGAGGGCTCTTCTCAGCCTTCCACATCCCATTCTGTTTCTTCAGCTTTTTTACTTTCCTTTCTATGACAAACATTGCAGCAGTGATACAGAAGGACATAGTACAGTTGTGTAAAATCGTACCATAACAGTAGATGTCCTTCTCTTCACTGTTGCAGTATTTGCTTCTTTCCTCCAACCCTCTCTTGCTTGTTCTGCATTTTTTTCCTTCTGGATGTACATGGATTCCTTTGTCCTTTGGCGACTGTTAATTTCTAGGTAGTTGCATCCATACATCTCTTTTAAGCCCTACATTCTGTGTGGGGAGCATAAATGTGACATATGGCACATACAAGACTTTTTTTAGGCTTTTTCATATTGTCCGAGAGTCCGAATGCCCTGGGTGAGACATCCCTTTCATGACAAATACTGCAACAGAGAAGAGAAGTACATCTACTGTTATGAAAAGATTTTACACAACTGTACATTCTTTTCTTGCAGCCTTACTCGTTTAATAGGATTCCTGCCTTGGATTTTAAAAAGTTGACATTCTTAACCTGTTAAAATTAAAAGGAATAAATTAAAGAGAAGCAGATACAAAACAAAATATAAAAATATTATATAGTGGTTGCAAAACCAAGAATTATTCTAGTACAGTCAGGGAGTGGTGGCTCAAGCCTGTAATTTACTACATTCACTGCAGATGGGCTGGACCCATAGTATAAACTTGGGTTGGCATATCAGGATCTCAGATCCTGGGAAAAAAGAAACAAACACACACACACACACACACACATATATATTTTATATATATATATATATATATATATATATATATATATATATATATATATATATATGATAAATCATTATTCACTCAGCCCATCTCCGATTCTTTATAAGTTAGAGGGTATTGGCTCCTTTTTGGCATTTACTTCTCAGAAGTCAAGGCCAATGTCAGTGGTCTCTGGCTGACTAAATTTGCAGATGATTGCAAATTAGGAGCTATCATTGAATCTCACACTGACACAAATGTTCTCCAGAAGGGGCTGACACCGACAAATAACTGGTATCAGAGCCATGGACTAAAACTAAATGTCAAGAAATGCATAATAGTATCCTTTGGGAAGTCATCCATCCCTGGTAACTATCATACTGACAACACACCCCTTAGAGTTTACCCAGTAGTCAGGACCTAGGGACACACACAGATAGTAATCTAGACTTTGATCATCACATGTCTACAGTGGTGAGGAAATCATTCTATGTTGTGCAACTTATAAACAAAGGTATGGCATCTAAGTCCAAAGAAGTCATAGTTCCGCTATATTCGGCGTTCATCAGACCCATCATTGAGTACAATGCACCCTTTGGTATGTACCTAACCTGGCATATCCAACAACTGGAACGTCCACAGAGGTTTCTCACTAAAAGAATACAGGGCATAAGTAACAAGTCCTATGCAGTCCGCCTCAAGGCCCTATCCCTGCATTCTGTCTCCTACAGGCTTTTGAGGGGAAATCAATGCCTGGCATACAGGCATTGTCAGACCCCACTCTGATGGACCTCCTGCATATCCACAAAACAAACAGTACCAGAATTACCCGTTCTAAAGACGTAAACCTTGCCTGTGATATAAATAGGACCTGTTGGAGAGATAGGTATGTATCCCAGAAACTACCCCATCTATGGAACAGGCCAGTGGCGGATCTAGGAATTTGAAAAGGGGGGGGGCACAGTTTGGAAAGTAGACCAGCAGGAAGTGTGTGGGGGTTGATAAACAGAGATGACCTCAGATGAAATAGTGTCCTAGGCAAAGGATTCTAGTGCCCTGGTTCCCTCCATTGTGACCTTTACACAATATTCAAATTATTTTTTCTTACCTATTCTCATATTTTTATTTTATTCTTCAGCTTTTTCCTGCATCCTTTCAACATGCTCAAAGTGGCAAACAGAGCACTATAAAAACTAGACTAAATAAGTGGATTAAGACAGGGGTCTGGGGGCCTCAGGCCCCCACAAACCACATTATTTTAAATGCTTTGAGGCACATTTTGGAGCTTTTTTCCAACCTTTTCATCAAATGAAGAGTGAAAGAAATGCACTTCACTGTAGTGGACCAATCACTGTTTTCTTATTAGTTAGATCTATGCCCCCTATCCACTGAAGAGCAAAAACGGGGATGTTCCTTCTACTGGCATACCGGTTTGCCTTGGAAAAAAAATACATATAAAGAAATACATTCAGTCTTATTCTTTTCTTTTCTTTCAAGGTTGAAGTAAGTGGTGCCTAACAAAATAAGCAATTTACAAACTGAGGAGACAAATGCTTGTGAGGATACATAAATCATATCTGGGTATAGTGCCTGCCTCCTTACCCACCACCAAAAAAATAGTCACTGTCTGAGTATCCCTGTATTGTTAGATTGAGATGAAAGTCAAGGACAAATGGACGTAGTCTTAAATTTCAAATGGCTGCTGTCATACATAATACATAGTATGCTTCCTCATTTTTACCCCCAAAGGCAGTTACTTTTCATATGTCAATATGATGTCAGACTGGGACAAACTGAAAAAAATAAATAAAACACAGTAATATATTTCAAGCTGTGGCTGTTAGACATACATAAACATCATACCACTACCCTCAAAAATAGCAATGTATCTGGTGTTTGTTTATTAAGGAAGGTAAAAAAAAAATGACAAACACAGTAATGTATTTGAAAATATTGTACCTAAACGGGAACTGCAACTAACCAAGCTATAGTGACCTTCTGTTATTTTGGAGGAAAAAGGAGCAAGATAATTCAAAACTGAGGACCACTCAAAAACATTTTTGTAAGCATACACATCTGATTTCCCATTCCTTAAGCCAGTGATTTTATATAAACATATGCCTTATTTATTGTGCAGCTAGTTGCTGACACAATGTCTGAACTTCTGGCAAAATAAAACCCAGACAGACGTTCAAAAATAAAATGAAAAGTCAGAATGGAAAATGGAATAACACTATAGTAGAAAAAAATCATGTCAAAAGGAAAACACATTTACTGCCACAAAGCATTTAATTGAAATTAATATTAAGGAAACATAATGACGTTATTGTAGTCAAAAGTGACTGTGACTCTAAGGTTCATCAGACACTAAGGGTTGTTCCTAAAATGAAAGTTCACCCCTACACTATCTCTGGGATTGCTAAAGATATGAGGGTCCTGGCTGCAGTGGATTACCCAAGAAAATTGAAATGCTCTTAAGAAAAAAATAAGGCAATAGTGGAGTCATCATCCTTAAATGTAGTAATTTTGCTGCAGGTTACAAAAACTTTACTATAAATTCTATCTTGTTTTATCTGAGTCAATGCACTATATCAATTCACTGACTCTCCTCTTAGTTGACATGTTACTTACTCTAGCTTCGCTGAAGCCTTGCTTTAGTTCTGTTTTGGTGACCATCTTCCTCACTGCCTTTCTCTGTTGATGCAAGTCTTCACCTTAATTAAGCATAAATGTGCTGAATTTAAATAACTAGCACTTATGCATAATCTACTGGGCTATGAAAATTTTACTTAAACATTTCAATTGTCAGTTTTGCATTCCTCTACCTTCTTCGTAAAATAACCATCTCTGTTGCTTATGTATACACAATACTGCTTGCCAGCAGTTGGCTTGAATTTAAATGAAAAAAACATTCTTGTCAATCAGAAAGAATTAAAATATGTACCCTACATCACGGATTTGCCAACTTCACTTTATTATTAAAAACATAACCAGAAAGAATGCTAAATTATTTATTTTTTTTGTGGCTAGAAAAGTACTGCCAAACATATTAACCATTTAAGATATCAAATGACCAATTATTATTAAAGTCTCGTTTAGATCATGGGAGAATAACTAGATATTGCACATTGCAGCATGATATTCACATACCACAATAATCATGCCAAAGATTTTATTATTCTATCACAAATTATATAATCTTTTTATGACTGTTAAACATGCTCATGTTTATGAGATAACCACTGACTGTTTAGGCTGAGAGTTTTCCTTCATATCCAAAATTTATTACTGGAAAACAGACTTGAAAAAATAACACAAACTCAGCACAAAATAGCATGAAAGTTGATTTACCTCAAATAATACCAGTGGCGGATCTAGGAATTTGAAAAAAAGGAGCTACATAAATTATTACGAATAATGGATAACTGAATACTTTATGCATTCTCAACTGCTAAGTAAAATAAACAGAAATGCAAAAAGAAAAAAAGAGTGATTGCTGATGAGCTCTTGATTACAAAGGGAAAGAGATGTTGAATGTTTTTATCCATTTTCATGTCTTTCTTTCTAAATAGTATTTGCCCTTTGGGAAACTTAGGGGCATTGGCTACAGCTGCCATTTATTCAAGTCTTTGTATGGCACAAGGTGAAAAACCTTTGTTAAGCCATATATACTACAACATTAAGGAGATAAAATCCATGCGTCTGTAAATTTAATCCTTATGAAGTCATATTTTTTACTAAATTAACCTATAGGCATCATGGTGTTTGAACTGAACTGAGAATGTTCCAAAATTTGAAAAAGAGCAGACTGAAGGGAGGTGAGTCTGGAGGACTCCAGGAGTTGCTTTGATGCACCCCTGGGAATGTATGTTGTAATTTCACATTAATTTTGCACCTGTATAATTTTTGTCTTGAACCAGATTTGCTGTGCTGAGTGGTTCAGAGGTATGCAATCATGTGGAAAAAAAATCAGTTGCATTAATGGAACTTTTTGATTTTTCACAATATAACTTGTTTCAAAATTCCAAATGAGAACTAGCGACAAAACTTTGAATAATGAAGGGCAAACTCCTAAGTAAAAGATTCTTTCACAATGTTGCTACAAGTCACGCAAGTCTGAATTAACGGCTGTAAGACTGACGGTGGTTGCTGTGTTGATTACTATTCTGACACAACTATCATAACATTTGAGAGAGAGAGCGAGAGAGACAAAGAAAACAAATTTTGATACTAACCTAGGGACTTAGAGGGGACAACACAAGAACCACTGGTAAATGTATTCTGCCTAGTGTATATGTATATGTGAATGTTTATGTGTTGCGGACTGTGCTGGGAGTGATCAGTTAACCTATCACGTTTCCTCTAGTTGAAGAACTTGAGCTTTAGGTAATGTGTTGATTGCAGGCATCTTACTGCTTCGCTAAACTATTATGTACAGCACCCCCCCCCCCCCCCAGTCATTTCATTTTGGTATATGAAGCTTTATTACATGTAAACGTTTTACTTTCACTCCTTCCATGTGTTTATGCAAACAACCTGGAGGAATTTTTTAAAATATCATCCCTCATAAAAGACATAACATTGTTGCAGGTTGGATATTCCTATTAGGCTGGGGAAATTTTTAAAGGGGCAGTTGGACACTTTTAAGGCTTGTACATATTGTAAAGGGAGGTATGAGCAAAAGAGCAGTATTCCAGTTGTGCATCAGGTGTGAAATGAGGCATTGGTTTCTATTAGTATGAATGGTTCACTATGGAGTCAAAAGCAGTCATCCACTCAGAAATGTTGTAAACAAAGTATACTGTGAAGAAGGAAACAGCATGCTTCAGAACATATTATTGCTTCAGAACTGTACTTAATGATATACTGTAAACAACATGAATACACAGGCCCACTCTGCTGTGAATAGCATTGTGATTGCACTTTGGTGAGTTTGGTAACTAAAATATGAGGGGGTAGGTACAGCCGCAAGATGACTGCTGTCTAAACTGACACACGCTTTCCCCACTGGGAAAAATAAACTACTTCTATTACCCCCCTCCTGATAAAGCATGTGCTGTAGGACAGGATGGAACAGAGGGGTTTGGTCTGGGGATGTCGAATAATTCCCTGCACTGGAGGGATCTCTTCCCACTGAGTCAGTCTCAGAACCCATTTGTCTGAAACAACCTGCTCCAAAGAGAGAGAAATGGAGAATCTGACTTTCTGGAAGAGATAAGTGACTGCCAGGGTAGGAGGTGGGACAAGGCCCCTTACATACAGATTCTGACTTTTTTCATTGTTTTTTTCTGGGGGGTTCCTGCTTTCTTTTAGGAAACCTACCCACCATTGAGTTTCTAATGCCTGCTTACCAACGTATTGCTGACACTGTTTCTTGCCCAGTTGGACAAGGGAGCAAAATGGAAAATTTAGAGGGAGGCATAAAAAAAAATCTGAGAAATTTCCTGTATATCAGTTTAATGCTCTCATCACATTTTTGATAACCTTTGCACCAGTGGGAACAATATCTCTATTCAAAGGTGAATTTAAGAGCTCAGTTTTACATCCTCTAGAAGGTTCTGAGAATAAAGCCAGACAAACCTGTTCAGCACAGTACCAGTGGCAACCTCACTGGATGTAGTATCTACAGTCATAAACACACTTTAAATGACTACTGACCTGAAAAAATGAAAGAAGCCAAACTACACAAAGCAGATTTTTCCTTGCAGGGAGGAACTGCGGATAAAACATTCCTCATATTTTCACTGTTAGCCACAATAAACTTTAACATATGAGACTGACAACTCAAAATAATAAAAATGAAAGCTGCAGAAGCAAACACTTTTCCCTAAACTTAAAAACTGATTTACCCTCCCTGTCAAAAGGGGAAGGATTGGAGTTAAAATGTTTGGCAGCAGCTGGATTAACTAAAACTATAGCTGCTGGGTCATGTTTGGGAAGACAGTATAAAAACTTAAAAGAGTGAGGAACTTTATACATTTTATTTGCCTTTTTAGGGGCAGTAGGCTGAGTTTCTGGCAAATTGCAGGCAGTAACACATACTTCCTCCAGAGGTGACAGAACTGGGGAAATGGGTGAAGGTTCTGGAAATTCCTTCTGTATGACTGACAGTATTTTCAGGGGGACTGAGAAAACTCAGTGTTCTCCCACGGAATACACTTGTACATTCTAGAAATAGTCTCAGAGAAAAAGAATCATTAATAGGGAGATTCAGGTAATATGCGCCAGCCCTTACATCCCTTAACTGGCTGGAATTCCCTCACTTACTGTTGCTATCACAACTTCAAATGTTGCACTTTATTCTCTACAAACCGTCATCTTGTCCTGCTGTCTCTTCCTTCATTTTTACCTACACTCATTCTCGTACTCTCCGTACCTCAAATCAGCAACTACTACTTACCTACCAACCAAAAAAAGCAGTACGCAAATTCTGATACAAATACTCCATAGCCCAGACTTGGAACATAGTTCTTAGAGACATATGCTCCACTATTCACCCAGCCCACTTTAAGGAAAAACTCAAACTCCATTTACTTAGCTCCAAAATCTGTTCTTATAAAGCCCCAACTTGACCCCTTCCTCTCCACTCTTGGTGTACCCTGCTCAGTAACTGCCCCTCACAACAATAGCAATTCCTATACTGGATGATACCTCTTTCTGATTTATACATCATATCTGATGGATCAAACTCATGTTTGTAAATATGTAAATAATCTCTACTCTGTTAACACAGGACTGATTCAACTACAAGTGTGTGCATTCTTTGCTTTGTATTTTTATGATATTGTATAACTCAATTTCTTATCATATATTACTGTAAATGTTATTTTTATTTTGTAAACTGTCTGTATTGGAGCTTTTCTCCTCTGCTCACCACTGAAAATGGGCCAAAAGCCCAGCTAGACTAACCCAGTTAACAAATGTCAATAAATAAATAAATTAAATAAATAAATGCTCTCCACAGAGTCTGAATCAGAATTTTGAGGGGAAAACTATCTGTTCCATCACATTCCTTTCTGGATTTAATTTTTTTGAATCTCTTCAGGAAAAGAGGAATCACTTTTTGTTTACCAGGAACGACTTTATAAGAAAGGTCGATAGCCTGTATAAGACCCTGAGCCAGACTTAATAAACTACTCCTGACCGGTAAAAATGAGGTGGGAGAAGCTATAAGTTTAGTTTTCTGGGTTTTTTTGTCAGGAAAATTAAGGATAACACATTTTTTAATGGTAGCAATAGCTTCCTCATGGATGGGCACGACACTGTGGTTACGCAGGGGCACTTTCCCTGCCCCTTCTTGCAACACCAACAAAAGTGGTTCACCCTTGCCCACTAACCCCAGTGCACAGTAGCTGTATTTGCCACACAGCGAGATCTAGGGAAAAAGGATAGCGGTCTGCAGAATCAGCTTGGTCACAGCAGAGTCTCTCACCTGCATCTGACGCAAATTACCAGCCTGCTTTGGTGACCAACATCTTTATTGAATTATCACTTAAGACACAGGCAAAGACACATTTATTTAAAATAAAACAAACTATGTGAATAGCTTCTACTAGCTAAGAATTATGAGCAATGATCTTTGAGATATAAAATATTTATTAACAATTACTCAAATAAAAATGTGTCACCTGAGCAGCACTAAGCACTCCAAAATATTGTTTTTTTGTCAAAACCACTACACGTCCCATGCACTGGTATATAATAAAAATTTGAAATTGCTGCTTCACAATAAAAAAGAGCTGCTTTCTTGACAGGATGAATTTGCACAGAAATGCCTCCTGCTACCATACAATAGCAAAATTTACTGTCAATTTCCCTCACAGAACCCACCGTTGTCATAGCTTAAAGCAATGAAAATGTTTTGAACTGCACAACTACCTAACATACTCCCAACTAACTAAAGCACACACATTCATTTATCATCCAGAAAAATGCCCTGCTCTACCAAACGTATTACCGCCCTACTGTCCAGCAAAGGACCTCCATTCTAGTAAAAACATTCATATTACTTACAAATAAGTCAAATAATGTTGCAGGAGACTCGCTCTACTTCCAATACATTGCTAAACTCGGGATTAGTATCCCGATACAAATAAAACTCTACAACAAACTCAATAGTTTTAAACTATTGCTTAAATAACATCCTCACCAGTCCTGGTCCTATACATGGTCATCTCAAGGTTGAGACTTGTGTTCATTGTATGATACTCTCCAAATATACTTCTTAAACAGAATACTCTCAAACTCTCACTAAAATGACAAAACATTTTTTATACATAACTGCTGCCTGTACAATCTACTAAGTTGTACCCAGGCTCTTTAGTAACTTCCACCTCTGTAAAGTCTTGGAAGGTATAAATATAACTATTGTTTGTGTATAAATGTAAATAGAAATGTAACTACTCTCCGCTTAACTGGAACTTAGTACACAACAATGTAAGCAAATGGATCTTTTCTGCCTGGGCTTCCAATGAAAATAGGTATTACCCAGTCAGACATCCCAGTAAACAAAAACAAAATAAATAATTGTTGAGTAATATTTGCTGTGTGTTTACATTGCCAGCTTTACTTTTAAATGAAAAAGGGATATCGCAATAAAATGAATAATCTTCCCTGAATAGCTGTGAATATCTCTCAGCCTCTTAGCACAAGAAGTCTAGTTATAGCCTAAAATAATGGTGGGACAAAGGGCCAAAAGTAGGGACAGATTTTAAAACTTAAAAAAAGTTAATAGAATAACAGGCTTTGTGTTAGCATGCATTTTCCAAAGGAAATGTAATCTGAACTTTAATGCATGGCCTCATTTAAGGATTTCAATCCTTAGATGATTTGCCAGAAAACCACAAATTTTTACAGGAAAGCAAACCAAAAAATATGAGGCAAAAATCTGGACATTCTGCAAAAAGCTGTAAAGTTGAGAGGTATGTATAGAGTTAATTAGAAGTTATGTACTCACCATAACGTTCCATCTGAGTAGGTGACTTCATTTGGATGCAACCTGTAGGTATCGGATCCGACTTCGGATCCGAGCCGGCATTTCAAAAGCTTAGGATCCAAGCTCCTAGCTCCTCCCTCTACCCATAATCCCCTGCCAAGCCCTGACTGACCTCAGATTGAGTTTGCCTAGTGAATACTAGTATAAATACCTGAACACAGGAATAAACTCTACTCTATATAGGTCAGGGGGATGGAAGGGGGGATGGTTGCATCCAAATGAAGTCACCTACTCAGATGGAACGTTATGGTGAGTACATAACTTCTAAATTTGAAGTAGGCAGACTTCATTTGTCTGCAACCTGGGGAACAGAGTCCCCAGCTACCTAAATCTTGGGCGGCCGTCATGGAAGGATGTTCCGGAGCACCGCAGAGCCAAAGGATGCTCTCCCCCTGGAAACAACATCCACCTTATAATGAGAAATGACGGTATGAGACGAGGCCCAAGTGGCCGCTGCACAGATATCATCCAATGGCACTCGGGGATTTAAAAGCAGCTGAAGTGGAAACTGCTCTAGTAGAGTGAGCTGTAATCCTCTGAGGAGCAGGCCTACCTGAAGTGTCATAAGCCTGCAAAATACAATTAGCAATCCATCTCGACAGAGTAACTTTGGAGACTGCTTTACCCAAAGCAAATTTAGCAAAGGAGACGAACAGTTGATCTGATTGTCTATGACCAGCCATTCTGTGAATGTAGAAGCGCAATTGTCTGTGAACATCTAAAGAATGCAGCTTATACTCTCCTTTGTTTTTATAGTTGGGGAAAACAGGTAAGTTGATTGATTGGTTAATATTAGATTCCGAAGAAACTTTTGGAAGAAAAGAAGGATTGGTCCTGAGGAACACCCTATCGGGAAAAAAGGAGAGGTAAGGCGGTTTGACGCATAGAGCCTGGAGTTCTGACACTCTTCTGGCTGAGGTGATGGCTACCAAGAAGGCAGTTTTCCAGGAAAGGTACTTTAGATCTACAGAAGCTGCAGGCTCAAAGGGAGGAGCAGTAAGGGCCTGTAGGACTAAAGATAGGTCCCAAGGTGGCACAGCTTCTTTGACCGGGGGCCTCAACAGAAAAACTCCTTTAAGAAAGGTCTTACAAAGTTTTGCAGTCATGAGGGGAGCTGACTCATGGCCCACATGAAAATGGGAAATCGCTGCCATTTGTACCTTTACCGTGGAAGAACTGGCCCCCTGATGAAAGAGGTCGGTTAAGAAGTCCAGTACCGCAGACATAGGTGCAGAAAAAGGATCAATATCGTTCTGAGTCGCCCAAATAGAAAACCTTTTCCATTTGCTCCGGTAAACCTTCCTAGTGGAAGGTTTATGAGCCGCCACTAAAATGGCCTTGACTGGTGACGAGATACCGGGAGTCCTAATCAAGGATGGAACTGGAGCAGCCAGGCTGCCAATCTCAAGGTGTGTAGATTCGGAATCGGGAGCCCTTGAGGATGGGAAAGAAGATCCGGGATCAGATCTAGAATCCAGGGCGGATTCACTTTGTGAGACCATACATAAGGGAACCAAGGCTGACGAGGCCAGAACGGGGCAATGAGAATCATTCTGCTCCCCAAACTGTTGGCTTTCTGCAAGAGCCTCTGCATTAGAGGTAGTGGAGGATAAGCATAAAGGAAACCGGGAGGCCAAGCATGCGCCAGTGAGTCTCTCGGGGATTCCCCAGGTGGGGGAAGCAGAGCAAAGAAACTGTCGCATTTGGCGTTTGAGTGAGAAGCAAAAAGATCGCAACAGGGTTGCCCCCAGACGGCAAAAATCTTCTTCGCTACCAGAGGATTGAGAGACCATTCGTGAGGAGAAAGAATGGTGCGACTGAGCTTGTCCGCAAGGATGTTGGACCTTCCCGGAATGTGCGTTGCTACAAGAAAGCGTTTGGTGGAGATTGCCCATTCCCAGACTCTCATGGCCTCTCGACAAAGGGGATAGGACCTGGTTCCCCCCTGCTTGTTGATGTACCAGACTACCGACATATTGTCCGTCTGGATCGCAATAGTCCCTGCAGGGAGAAGGCTGTGAAGTGCTTGCAACGCTAAGAGCACCGCCCTCATCTCCAGGACATTTATATGCAACGAGGTCTCTGAACTGTTCCACGTGCCTTGGACAACCTTGCCCGCAGAATGCCCCCCCCCCACCCGAGGCGAGAAGCGTCCGTGGTCACTGTGGTTAGGGGGAATGCTGCACAAAAGGGTCTTCCTGTTAGGAACTCAGGTGACTGGAGCCACCAAAACAGGGAGTCCCTGCATGCCTTGCTGATAGCTATCGGGCTGTTGAGAGAAGAGTACAGCGGAGACCACTGGACCTGTAGGGTCCATTGAAGAACCCGCATGTGTAAGCGAGCATGGAGAAGAAGCGGAATAGCAGCTGCCATTGAACCCAGGGCCCTCAGGACCAAAGCCGCCGTCGGAAACGGTTGCAGGACTGCTGTGATATGACACCTCAGGCTGGACAGTCGATCTGGAGTGAGAAAGGCCCACATTGACCTTGTGTCTAACCTTCCTCCTATGAAATCTATAAGTTGTGTGGGATGCAGTAAAGATTTTTCCATGTTTATGGTGATGCCCAGCCTCGGGGCTATAAGGAGGATATAGTCCCTGGCTGAGCACAGTAGATGCCTTGATGAAGCCATGAGGAGCCAGTCGTCCAGGTACGGGAAGACCTGTATTCCCTGGAGTCTCAGGTGGGCCGCTACCACTGCTAATACCTTGGTGAACACCCTGGGGGCAGAGGTGAGACCAAAGGGAAGGACCCTGAACTGGTAGTGGCTGGCTCCCAGCCGGAAGTGAAGGAACCTCCTGGACCATCTGTCCATCCGAATGTGGTAGTACGCGTCCTTGAGGTCGATAGAGCACATCCAATCGTTCTCCTGCAAAAGGGGGAGTATAGATTGTAGAGTGACCATTTGGAACTTTTGCTTGGTTACAGACAGGTTCAGCAGGGAAAGGTTTAAGATCGGTCTTAAGTCCCCCGTTTTCTTTGGCACCAAGAAGAACCTGGAGTAAAACCCTGATCCGGTCTGATCTCGGGGGATGCGCTGGATGGCTCTTTTTCCTAACAGCTGCTCGATTTCGGCAGCTGCTGCCTCCCTTTGGTCGGGTGGTACATTGGGGAGGCTTCGGGATCTGGGGATTTTGTTCAGGGGAATGGCAAAACCTCTGGATATCACATGAAGCACCCAACGGTCTGACGTGATTGACTCCCAAGATGTCAGGTGCCTCGAAAAACGCCCCCCGACTGCCTCCAGAGACGGACAGCCGGGCAACCCTTCAGGGCTGTTGCGTGGGTCTGTCAGAGAAAGGTTCTCTGGACCCAAAGTTCCTAGGAGCCCCTCTGCCTCTAGGACGGCGACCTCCCTGTCCTCCTCTGCCACGGAAGGACTGGTTATCCGGAGCAGGTTGGGATTGCTGCGACTTCCGGAACCACATCTTCTTCTGTCCCTTTTGGTTCTTCGAGAAGGACCTCTGGGGAGCTGAGAAGTGGACTCCGACGGCAGACAGCGTCTTCCCGTCCTTCTCGCTCTGGACTAACGTTTCGCGAATGGTTTTGCCAAACAGGGCAGAACCATCAAAGGGGGCATTTGCGAAGGTCACTTTGAAGGGCTCTGCAAAGTCACAGCGGCGGAGCCAGGCCTGACGTCTCATGACGAGGCCCGCTCCACTAGCTCCAGCGGCTCCCTCAGTTGCGTGAGAAAGTAGCCGCATAGAAGTATTAGAAACTGATCTGAGAGTGGCCATACGGGTGAAGTACACGTGCTTGTCCTCCGCCGACATGGACTCTGGGGGAGATGCTGCGTACTCTTTAATCAGGTCCCGCTGAATCCTGATGACATGTGCCATGTAGTTCAGCGCTCTCAAAGAGAAGGTTGCTGAACTAAAAGCTCGCTTCCCAATGCGATCCATCGAGCGGGACTCTTTGCTCGGAGGATGCATAGAGGGACTTTCCTGGGCTAATTCCCTCTTTGTGGCTGCGGCCATCATCATAGCATTTACCGGGGGGCCCTTGCTCCAATGAGTGCGGTCCGCCGGTGGGCCCAGGATTCGATCCGGACGCTTGGGGATAGGCTCAACGGTGTCCGGTTCCTTCCATGCTCTGGTGGAAATAAGGTCCACCAGAGGATCGGCAGGAGGGGACACCCAAGAGGTAGATGGGCCCGCCTCGAATGCCTCCAAGAACACAGACTCGTCTGAGGAGGCCTTGGGGGCAGACCACCCCCCCCCCGATTCTAAGCATCTCCATAATGTCTCCAAAGGAGACGTCCTCCGGGGGTGACCTTGGGGAGCCCTCCCCTTCATCCAAGTCTGTGTCTTCGGTAATGGACTCAGGGGAGTCCACATGTCTCCTTTTACACTTACACTTCCGAGGCACTTCCTCGGGGGGAGTGTCCGAGGAGTCCTCTTCAGCAGCCAGATGTTCCAAAGGAACTACTTGGGACATTGAGGCGGGCTGTCCCTGGGACCGGCTGATGGGAGCCTGGCCCAGCTGCAAGGGAGTACGGGGTGGAGCCGCGGCAGGGACCGGGGGTCCGGTAGTCCTCAACAGTGCCCTTTCCACTATGTCGAAAGCCGAGGGAGAGCCGGTCTCTCTAAGCCCCGAGAGCCGACCCCCACTCGGATCCAATGCACGGATCGAAGCCGGAGCCGAGACCGTCGGATCCGAGAGACCGGTGCGCTCCGACCTAGACGGAGCCGAAGACACACCAGCTCCCTCGGATCCGAGGCTAGGCCCTCGGCTCCGAGAGGTCAGGTCCGAAGTACCAGAAGCACTCAAGGGATGGATCGGATTCGAGGTGCGCCGACCAATCGGATCCGAACCACCCCCGGATCCAACTCTGCCCGGCTCCGAACCCGGGAGACGGGTTGGAGAAGGAGCCAATGGGGTGAAAAATGGGGTCGAAGCCCCTCCCGGTTGGGGGGGGGCTAAGAGCACTCCCATTTGCATCTGGGCCTGGATGAAACGCCTCATCATCCGGTCCATGTCTGCCTCTGACATAGAGAATGTGGATCTAGATGAGGCCACCGAAGCGGACCTAGAGAGCCACCTCGGAGACCTCACTGAAGGGCTAGCCTCCTCGGGTCCAGAAGAGAACCGAGGGGAGTGGAGCCGAGGAGGAGGAGATCTAGAAGACACAGGAGAGGCCCGCTTAGACGGAGGGGCCGAGCTTGAGGTCTTGGCCCTCCGTTTGTGGTGCCTATCCTTGTGTCTCTCCTTCTGTCTCTCTTTCTCCCTAATGGTCTCCCTCTCCTCCGGCTTTTTGGTGGGAGGTTGAGTCCCTGCCGAGGTAGGGGGGACCGCAGCACTCAAAGAAGGCTGCTGGCTAGCAGGGGCAGAGGCCGAAGCCGCATCTGGAGGGAGAAGTCCCGCCAGAACAAGCTTCGACCTCCGCTCCCTTAAAGCTCGAGGGTTGAACCCTGCACATATGGTACAACCAGATGACAGGTGTTCAACCCCCAAGCATTTAATGCACTGAGTGTGGCCATCAGCTGGGGATAGCTTGTGGCCACACTTGGTACATTTTGAGAAAATTGCCTTAGGGTTTTCTGCCATACTAATCCCTAGGCCTAACACACACAGTTGACACAAACACACCAAAACTACGCAAACCCGAGAAAAAAACTACTAAGGTAAAGAGAGGAAAGCCTAACGCACACACTCAAACTGAGTAAAGAGTAAAATTTAAAGATTTTTTAGTCGAAACGTATCTTCACAATTTAAACTGCCAGGAGCTCAAGGAGTCCGTTGCTACATGAAACGCGGCAAACAAAATCTGAGGTCAGTCAGGGCTTGGCAGGGGATTATGGGTAGAGGGAGGAGCTAGGAGCTCGGATCCTAAGCTTTTGAAATGCCGGCTCGGATCCGAAGTCGGATCCGATACCCACAGGTTGCAGACAAATGAAGTCTGCCTACTTCAGATATAATGTTCTCTGAAGCAACCTCCTTCTGTAGGAGTCTTATTCTGAACCCTATACACACTCATACATGCTGATATGTACTCACAGATACTAGCATACAAGCACTCGCTGACACTCATATATATACACATGCACTCACGCACAGTCATATACATGTAATCATACACTAGCACTCACGCACTCTCGCACATGCACATATTACACTTACATACACACTCGCATACACGCACTCATGCACACTCGCATATACACATGCACTCACACACACGCAACATATACGCAAGCATTCCCTTACAGTCGCCACACTTGCAAATTTATTTAAAAAAAAGAAATCTGAGCCAGGAGCTGGGGGCACAGTTCATAACTTGGTTCCGGTGCCCTTGAGTGACACGTTTCTCCAGGAATGTCTCCAAACTTTAGAAGTCTGTAGCTCGATAATGTCACTTAGTTTACTTTCTTTTGCAGACTGAACATTGACCAGTAGCTGTTGCACTGCACTCGCATGACAAGTCAGCAGAACTTCCCAGAAGAGGCCCAGCTGTCTTCTCTTTCCATATCGCTGAACTCCTCCTCTCGACAGAAGCGGCAAAGTCTGAAAATATACTGCCAATGTTTCACTTTGGCGGCTGCGGTACATTTTTCTTGTTTCAACATTTGCTAAGTTTTTTTTTTTTTTTAATTTGTGCAATGCTTTTACTGCCCCTAAGTCAAGGCAGCAAAAGGGGGAGGCGTGCACCCCTGCGCCAAAGCCTAAATCTGCCATTGCAGGCTCCCCAACCACATGAAGCAGAGTTCCTCCCTAACCTAAGTGCAACTTGGACAATTGGATGGGAAAACGGAAATTCATCCCTGGTTTGGCACCTCTGTCTCTAATGCAAACAGGTAACCTGAAAAGTGTTCATCTCCCAGGCCCATGCTTACACGTATCAGGGGTATCAGAACTTGTCAGAAATTTGGGATGCATGACTATGCTTAAAAAGGCCCTTTTGGTCATTAGCCTGGTAAACACCTATTTACCTATGAACCTACTGGGCAAAGAAGAACAATCAGAGTGGTAGCCACTGACCTTGAAGTCTGTTCTCAGTTGTAACAATTAAGTCAGTTCACTGTGAAACCTGAAGTATCCTAATTAGTGATTTATTCATTTACAGGGAGTTGTACAACATTTATTTATTTATTTATTGCAGTTGGTTTACCAGGATAGTCCTTTGGGCCTTAAAGAACCCGTTTTCAATGGAGTCCTGGGGAGAAAAGCTCCAAAAAAAACAAAAGTACATATAATATTCGACAGAGACAGTCTAGGGACAGAAAGTTATTAATACAATGTAGGCAGAATAAAGTGAAACTAATCAGATATATAATAGCAGTCATAACAATTAATACATTGAGAGAAAAAAAAAAACATGCTAGCAATAGAACAAATGCAAAACATTAATACGAATTAGAGAACAAGCATAGTAGCTAAAAGTAGGATGTGATATTAAAGGACATTAAGTAGAGTTAGTTATGTGGGGTGGGAGCAAGAGCATTCCCACTGTGATGCTAGGTGTAAGAAAAGAGACTTCTTGAAGGTAGAGTGGTTAGAGGTGGTGCGGATGTTTGGTGGTAAGGAGTTCCAGAGGCGAGCGAGGCTGAAGGAAAGAAGTTTTTTCTGAAGGAGATGCATAGCAACAATGAATAAAGAAATTGACAATGCACTATATGTCAGCTTCAGCGAGAGAAAAAAAATAGAATTTGAAAGGGCAAGCCCCTATGTGCCCCCCATATAGGAGGCTTTCCTACTCACACTCTTGTATCTCTTAATATACCTGGGAGATGAACACTTTTCAGGTTACCTGTTTGCATTAGAGACAGAGGTGCCAAACCAGGGATGAATTTCCGTTTTCCCATCCAATTGTCCAAGTTGCACTTATATTAGGTTAGGGAGGAACTCTGCTTCATGTCAATGCATAGCACTTCATTATTTTTTAAATGACTGAAGCCCCCAAAAGAGGTTTCTGCAGTGTTAGATTTACTTAGCTTAGTGTTTTTTCACTTCATTAACACCTATCTAAAGGTCTGTGCTGTGATTGTGCTGACAGAGTTCTTTTACACAGGACAAGACAACTCCTTCAGAGCTTAAGTGCGCTGTACTCTGTAATGTTTAGAGATACAAAAACATGCATATTTCACAATTCACAAGCAAAGAAGAAGAATCATGGCATTGGAGAAAAGGGTCAGATAAACACTGATTTCCTACAAGTCCATTAAAAAGTAGTCATAGTGAGAACAATAGGAAAACTAGAAAACTGGAAAAGCTTTAGACCCCAAGAATCAAAACTAACACAAAGAAGCCAAATTCGCACTGACTAGAAAACTCTTTCCATTTGCTTATATTATTATTTCCTATTAGCAGGCTTCTTGCCATCACTAGCAAGAAAGAATAAGAAAGAAACAAATGTGGAAGTCTTTCTTGGTTACAAAAACTGTAGTCAATTTCTGAAGGAGATGCATAGCAACAATGAATAAAGAAATTGACAATGCACTATATGTCAGCTTCAGCGAGAGAAAAAAAATAGAATTTGAAAGGGCAAGCCCCTATGTGCCCCCCATATAGGAGGCTTTCCTACTCACTTGTATCTCTTAATATACTGTCTCTGATATCATAGGACCTTAAGGGAAAGCTTTTTTATTCCTACAGTTTATCGCAGGTCACACTGCCTAATCTTTTAATTAACAAGATTCAATTAAACCTAATCAATTATTGCTAATACAGTGCATAAATATGTAGTGTCTACTTGATAATCATCATACTTTGCTGACCACAGTTGAATAAGTTACACTGCAATGAAGTGTGTATTGCTCACTGTACAGCAGCGTTCCCCAACCACTGGGCCGCAGACCAGTATCGGGCCGTGGATCATTTGGTACCTGATACTGAATGAAACAAGAAAATTAATGTGTGTATGAGTGTGTTTATCTGTGTGCGTGTGTGTGAGTGAATGCGTGCCTGAAAGCAGAATGTGTGTGTGTGTGTGTGTGTGTGTGTGTGTGTGTGTGTGTGTGTGTGTGTGTTTGAGACACAGTGAGCAGTGAGATCGATCAAGCCGTTATTTTACACTTGCTAAGCAGTGCTTTTGCTTTTTAGCAAGTGTAAAATAAAAGTCAAGGAAACCGAAAAAAGTATGTGTGTGTATGTTTGTGTGTGCTTGTGTGAGTGAATGCATGCATGAAAGTAGAAGTGTGTGTGTTTGTGTGTGTGTGTGTGTGTGTGTGTGTGTGTGTGTGTGTGTGTGTATTTTTTTTCAGTCTGCATTGGTGAATGAATGTGTGTATGAAAGCGAAAGAGACTGTGTGTGAGAGATTGAGAGAAAGTGAGAATGATCTTGTGTGAGTGAATGCGTGCATGAATGTGAAACAGACTGTGTGTGTGTGTGTGTGTGTGTGTGTGTGTGTGTGTGTGTGTGTGTGTGTGTGTGTGTGTGTGTGTGTGTGAGAGGGAGTGAAGAGTGACAGTGATCCCTGGCTCTCGACCATACCAATCAACCTCTCTCACAATATATCTGGACACATAACCTCTAAACCTCTTAGATCAAAAAATCTGGGCAAAGACAAAAATAATGGGGGGACAAAGGCCCAAAAATAGGGACACTTTTAAGTACTGCTCTTACAAACTTAAAACGTAGAGAGAGATACAGGTTTTGCATTAGCATGAATTTTCTGAAGGGTATGAAACTCAACTGTCTGTCATTATTTTCTGACTTCAAACCTCAATGAATCTGTCAGTGATGTGCCAGAAAACAACAATTTTAAGAGAAATAAACCAAAAATATGAGGTAAAAATCTGGACATTCTGTGAAAGTCTGTACAGTTGAGAGGTATGCTGGACAGAGCCAAATAATGGGGACAGATTTTAAATATTGATATTATAAACTTAAAGTTAATAAGATTGCCATTAGGTTTCAGTACCTCTCAACCATACAAGATCAATGTTATGCTGTTGAGCTAAAGGTACCCTTTTTTTTTTTTTTTTTTTAGTAATTATTGACAATTTTTTTTTTTTTTTTTTAGTAATTATTGACAATTGTTTTTTTTTTTTTTTAGTAATTATTGACAATTGTCTTTTTATTGTACTTTGGAGCTTTTCTCCCTGGGTCTCAGCTGAAAATGGACTTCTAGACCAGTCGGGCCTCCCCGGTAAACAAATATCAAAACAAATAAATAAATATTATGCACTTTATTATGCATGCGCAATGGCCAGTCCATGGAAAATTGTCTTACATGAAACCGGTCCTTGGTGCAAAAAAGGTTGGAGACTGCTGCTGTATGGTACAGTTTGAGTTATCAAACAAAGAATGCCCCCACTCATACCTAGACTCATCAAAAATATTACAAAGTGCTTTTGTTGGGATGTGGCAAGCATCTTTGGATGCCTCCACATATTCCAGACTTTATAACAACACTGTCATTACAAAATGTCAGGGAACAGGTAATACTTCAAATTTCCTCTTCTCTGAAGCTTTGCAATCTTGAAGTTGTTATAATATCAGAGGTGCAGGGTCACGCATTCTTGCAAAAAGACTTGTTTTCTGCCTCTAATCTATCTTGTTTTGAATAGCACATCTTCTAACCAATATTCAGCAGATTGTACAGTCATTGTGCTGCAACTTTATGGGACTGCAGTTGGCAAAATAGTCGGTAATGAACTGATTTATATTTTTCCATAAGTTCAAGAAAACCCCAAAGAAGTTTGGCAAATAAGACAATGTGGCTCAAGTACAAGTGAATGAGCAATATGAATAAACCCACAAAATAACAAATGCAATGGGAATGAGGAAGTAATCATAGAAAAAAGTTATGAACGTTTTCTAAGGCATACTTTGGGGAATAAGTGATCAGGCTTGGAATTACTCTATTTAGCTCTGAAGCCTTCCTTTAGTCAAAGAGATTGCAAAACATCTAGCATGTTCTTATAGTTACTCCATCAGGCCATGATACCGGGAGGGGGCTAAATGCCTAAGCATAACCATGGAGAAAATCAGAACTGTAGCATGGAAGACTGGCACTCTGGGCAGCACACCCATACATATATGCCATCAAAATAAATATCACATTGTATTTTACAATAGGAATAAATTATTATGTAACAACTAACTTGTTGCTATCTTTGAAAGAAAATAGTTTGACAGCTTTCTATGGCTCTGGTGAAGACCTTAATAATTTGGACAAATTTTACTAATGCAAGTTCAAGTAAGACAGTTGATCATCATTCATCCTGATGTGAAAAAGAAATAAGGAAGAGCAAAAACTGAGATAGTATGGGACTGAACCTTACCAGGGCATCAGTGAGGTGGGTCCTCAAGGTAAACAGCTATGTAAAAAGTAGGTTTTAGGTGGCTGGCCTATACCATTACATTTCCAGATCAGAAGTTCTGTAAGTTTAGATGCTCTTGAAGATTCACCATAACTAACTACACATTTAATTTACTGCATGGCTTTGACAGACCACTGAACAATGGCATGTCAAGTATATGCAGATATATCAGTTCTATACTTTAAAGAACAGCTATGAGTACATAACAGGATGCAATGGAGAAATACAAGCTACAATGTACCTGCTCAAGTTTGGATCGGCTGCTTTCCAGACCTGCAGCACAACTGTCATATTGCCTTTTTTTCTCATCATGCTCCTCTGTTAATTCCTAAAATGAAGAGGAAGAAAATGAAATAAATGACATGTATGTCTTTCAGTACATCTTTCTTAGCCAACAGTTTGGACTCTGATTGTTGGCATGAAATGCACTATTACAAGCTTGTATAAATTAAATAAACAGTTTAATACCATGACACATTGAGAAAAATGTCAGTACTACATACTTCGGCTGCAAAGCTGATCCACAGTTTTACGTGTCAATGTCATTTTAATCTATGCCCAATTCCTTTAGCATTAACATTGACTCACTGTTAAATTTTTCTGTACCATCTGCTTAAGTTTTCGAAAGAAGTAGAAAGAAAAATAACTAAGCAAAACAATGTGCACAAGTGATTTCTCTCTGCAGTGCTTAGTTCTTTGTGAGATTATTTATTTTGCATTCATTAAATTAATTACAACCCAGTGTGTGAGAGATTATTTATTTTGCATTCATTAAATTAATTACAGCCATGTTTGTGACATTTATTTATTTCATATTCATTAAATTAATTATAACCCAGGAAGTCCTCTCTTTCTGGATAATGTTCTGATTACCTTTAATCAATCTTATGAACTGATTTATTCTTCTGCAACAATGTCTGCACCCACTTTCTTATAATGAAATAATAATACTCGTGCAGTGAAGATTTTAATTGTCAAGTCAAATAATAAATGTTGTTGGTCAACAAACTCTTTTTTTATTACTACTACAGTACTACTGAATACAGCTTCTGTAAAGAAAGATTAGATATTTTACTGTTTACTGAACTTGATCAGTTCACACAAATTGCATTAATAAATAAGTGTATTAACTGTACACAAAAGGCAAGGAACAAAGACTGTACTGTGAGCCATCCATAGCTCAAAAGGCAAATCACTCATCATGCTGACAATCATAACACTCAAAATAAAAACTTGTGCTTCCACTATCAGGGATCCATGGCTTCCAAAAAGACAATTAATTGTGCACAGCTTTACTATGCACCTCCCAGTTCCATGACACACTGAGCTCTTTAAACAGTACTAGGAGAGAAGTATGAACATCCGACAGGGAACAAAGGAGAGTGGCATTGTGTAGCCCACAATTATAAGCAGCTGTGGGTATTCAGATGGAAAGATGTTAAATGGGTCAAACTCATGAGGCATAATTGCTTCTTGCTGAGGTGACCTGGGACCGCTATGTCATTCAGTGCCTTGTTCTGAGTCACACAGTGTGCAACCAGTGGCTGTGGGACTCCAATCTAATACTATATGATGAAGCTCCTCGGTAGTTCACATCCTCAACCTTCTGTTCTATACTGCTAAACGTAAGAGGTAGGGTCAAAGACCAAGTGCAAATATGTTATGGGGAGGAGGTGCACTGACACTCTGAGGATGCACACAGGTGCAGCACTGCTCTTCCTCCTTAGAATTAATGCACAAAGCACTGTAGCAGGAATACCTTCTTATTGTGGGTGCAAAATAGGTCAGGAGGCATATGCATGCTCACAAAGCCTTACATTTGAGCACATGCAAGGGACGGGCTACACAGTCTTACATTTGAGCACATTCAAGGGATGGGCATATACAGTTTAGACTGCTACTAATAGGCAAGGATCTCAAACACAGCACAAAATATCTCCACATGTACTGGGCTCACGTAGATGTGGGTCCTGTAAGGCCTGTGCAGTAATAAAGTCCAACAATAATTTTATTCATCTCAGTAATGGGAGAAGTTACAGATTCCTTGGACATGCTAATTGCAATAGCATGAATGTCGCCTACATTGCTACTTGTACCAAGTGTCTGAGTTATTACATAGGAAAGACAAACAGAATGCTAAAAGAAAGCATCTATAAGCATCAGTCAGATATAAGAAATAAAATAGAAACGCTTTATTCACTCATGTTAGAGATAACATTACACATTTTTTTAAGTTTATGGTTATCTCTAAGATTGAACCAACTTTGAGAGAAGGAGACTTAGTTAATAAAACAGAAGTGGAGGAGGCCAAATGGATCATGAATTTAAGAGCTGATCGCCCGCCAGGGTTGAATGGTGTAGTTCCATTGAAACCATTCTTAAAGGAAAGGAGATTAACTATTACAAGGTAGAGATGTCTACCAATGGACATAAGAATTATGTTATATCCAGATTTCATATTTTGCTGGGAGCTTTCTTTGACATCGGGATAAAAATGCTAAACCCCTATTGGCTGAAACAGATGTTTGTCGTTTTTTCTGATTTAACATTGGTCAGATGGGACAGTAGCTGATTACCCCAGCTGTTCCATAGGTATGTTTTTTTTATGACTTACTTCAGTTTGTAAGTGAATGCGAGTAATAGAACAATACATCAAGAGAGAGAATTTAAAGTCTCCTCAGCTTAGCTTTGGTCTCAATGGAGAACGGCTGTACATATTGGATATCACTAGCCGATGTGCTAGGAGTCATTTATGAATCTGAACTTCTGGATTGGGTAGGTAGAGCGATTAGCTCAACTAAAAGTGGAAGAAGTTATTAGTATCTGGCCTTCTAATGGATGTATTAATTGTACTACAAAAACAGACTCCTCATAATGAGGAAAATATCCAGCAAGAGAAGAAAAACCTGTCATAGGCTAATGAAATTATTGGCTAAAGAAAATAGAACAGTACATCAAGAGAGAGAATTTAAAGTCTCCTCAGCTTAGCTTTAGTCCCAATGGAGAACGGTTATAAATATCACATACCGATAGCTGATGCCTTAGGAGTCATTTCTGAATCTGGACTTCTGGATTGGGTGGGTAGAGTGATTAGCTCAACTAAAAGTCGAAGAAGTTATTAGCATCTGGTCTTCTAATGGATGTATTAATTGTACTACAAAAATGGACTCCTCATAATGAGGAAAATATCCAGTAAGAGAAGAAAAATGTGTAATTGGCTAAAGAAAAATCCCGCTGTTCATCTCGGTCCATTATTAGCGAGATGAGGTAGCAACTGAGTATGCTTCGATCTTAATTTGGAGCAGAGATAACGCTCTGTATATTAATAAGTAACAGTAAATGATACACATACACATCTTTTAATTATAAAAAGACTTGCCATTCCCTTGCCTAGCCTCTGCTTAAAGAAAGAACAGCAGAGAGTTTATGTACGAGGAAGCAAGAATCGATTAGAGTCTGTACATGGTAACAGTTACGGTCTATGCAACAATATGTTTGACCATACAAAGTGGATTATCATCTTAAAAGAAATGTAAGATGCTCACAGATGAAAAATATTTGCAGCTGATATAACCTCTGCATTTTCTAGCAATGTTGCTTTAGGAGGCTGTTCTCTGAACATGAAAGGTATACTGTTGTTTTCTGATAGGACGACAAAAGAGGTGTGTAGCATTTGCTCGCACCCTATTGGCGAGATACCTTATTGTGAAGATGTAGACTTTTATTGGATGGTAACGAGTAGGAATTAATGGAGTAAATACTCTATTGGATAGAAAATAGGCATGCTGTTTTTAACAGTTTGGGATTAGCTGATTCATGAAACAGCATGGATTATTATTCTTAACTGGATTTTCCTATCGGATTTTAAAAGGAATCGCTTGATCAAGATTCAGTATACTGATTGGAAGTTAGTATTTTAAATGAAGATACTCAGGACACAATAACTAGGATCTGAAAAGGGCATTAAGCCAAAAGTGCTTGTCCTGTCTTTGAGTCGTCAGTGGATTGTTTATTAAAGATTTTACTTTGTTTTATCATCTACCTGTGGTGATACATTCCTTGTTTTTTCTGAAATAATCTAAGTATGGGAAGACCAGAATCCCTTGGAATCGCAGATGACCTGCACCTACTGTCATGCACTTAGTGAATACCTTGGGGGCTGTGGTGAGTCTGAAAGGCAAGGCTCTGGACTGGTAATGATCAGCCCCTACCTGGAAGTACAAGAAAAGTACAGTTGTGTACACTTACCATAAATATAGATGTTCGAGTGTATTCACTGTTGCAGTCATTACATCTGGGTTATCTGCTTGCAGGTAGCCCTCAATCGGCCTGATTAACAAAGTCTTGGGTCCTGCATCGGTTGCTGTCCCTTCTTCCATGACGTTAGGTCGTCAGGGGTATAAAACATGAATCCTGCAAATGCTCAGTTTTTCTTTCCTCAGATGTCAGGTGCCCCCCTAATGGGAAGCAATTAAATATAGAAGTACAAAGATATACCTCCAACAAAAAAGCAAATACACCAAAAAGGCTTTTAAGCATAGTAAAGGAAAGTAGAGGTATAGTCAAAATAAGTTAGGGGGCTGGAGGGAGGGTAACCAGGACTGCAACAGTGAATACACTCAAACATCTACATTTATGGTAAGTGTACACAACTGTACTATGTTCTTCGTGTTTCACTGTTGCAGTCATTACATTTGGGTAGATTCCCAAAGCTATGGTTGGGAGGAGAAATTTAGATAGCATTAGGGCCAGCTATAAGGCCCTGCAAGACTGCAGTGGCAAAGCCAGCTCTGGATTTAGAGAAAATTGGCAAATGATAATGCTTGGTGAAAGTATGTACAGAACTTCAGGTAGCAGCTTCTAGGATGTCCCTGGCAGGGACACCTCTGAGAAAGGCTGTAGAGGTATATGCAGCCCTGGTGGAGTGAGGTCTGATCCCCTGGGGGATAGGGTTTCCATGGTGCTTATAGCAGAAATGAATGCAATGGCTTATCCATTTAGAAATGGTTCACTTTGAAATAGCCTTCCCCTCTGCCCCTGCAGCAAATGCCACCAGCAGTTGTTCAGATTTCCTTTGAGGTTTAGTCCTGCCCAAGTAGAATCTAAGTTGTTTGTGCACATCTAAGGAATGCAGTATCCATTCCCCTTTATTCTGTGGATTGGGAAAGAAGGTATGCAAATGAATGGACTGATTAAGAGCCACACTGGATACCACCTTGGGCATGAAGGATGGATTGGTTCTGAGGGACACCCTGTCCGCATGAAAGATGATGAAAGGCTCCACTGCCATAAGGGCCTGTAATTCAGATACCCTTCTAGTTGAAGTGATTGCTAAAAGGAAAGCTGTTTTCCAAGAAAGAAATTTTAAGTCTGCAGTAGCAGCTGGCTCGAAAGGAGGTAGAGTAAGTTTCTCCAAGACAAAGTTAAGGTCCCAGGCTGGGGTTGGAGCTCTCCTGGGTGGTCTCAAATCTTTGGCCCCTCTGAGGAACTGCTTGAGCAGTGGAAGAGAGAAGAGGGGAGGTTCTGTGTTATAATGAGCTGAAATGGCTGAGGCATGGATTTTAATGAAAGAAAAAGACAGGCCCTCGTGAAGCATCTCAGTTAACTATTGTAAAATCTGAGGTAAATTGGGCACTGCTGTGCTCATCCCTTAAGACTGATTCGAGGCACAGCATCTTTTCCATTTTTCGGCATAAGATTTTCTAGTACTAGGCCTCCTTGCCACTAAAATGATATCCATCACAGGTTTGCTGAGGGATGGTAAAGGAGAGATTAAGTAATTAGCCAGGCTGCAAGGTTCAGTGTTAGAAGCTGAGGGTGCAGAATCTGGTTCTCCTGCTGAGACAGCAGGGAAGGAGTCTGAGGCAGGTGCCATGGAGATAACCGTGTCATACTGCGCAGGAGGGGGTACCAGTGTTGGCGCGGCCAGTCTGGAGCAATCAAAATCATCCTTGGTTTGTCCTGTTTGATTTTTAGTAGTACTTTGGAGAGCAGAGGCAGAGGGGGGGGAAGGCATAGACTGATAGTTTTTTTCAGCTGAAGGACAGAACATCCACTTTCCAGGCTTGTTTGTGGGGAGTCCTTGTGCAAAATTTGTCCAATTGGTAGTTCTGGGGAGAGGCAAACAGGTCTATATCTGGGCTCCCCCATTTGCTTATCAACATGTTGAAAAGCCTTGGTTCCAGTTTCCACTCGTGTGGGTCCATGAGATTTCTACTTAGTCCGTCTGCCAGTGTATTTAATTTTCCTGGCAGGAATTGAGCTAGTAGGTGCACTTAGTAGCTCAAGGCTGTGTTCCACAATGCCATGGCTAGTATGCAGAGGGGCTAAGAATGTGTAGCCCCCCTGCTTGTTTATGTACCACATAACAGCAGTGTTGTCTGTCTTTACCATTAGTTGTCCTGGAAAAATGTGGTCCTTGAAGGCTGTCAGAGCATTCTGTACAGCTAACATTTCTTTTTGATTGATATGCAGGTCATTTGACTTGGGTTCTATTTGCCCTGAATGCACATCCCTGCCAGGTGAGCCCCCCATGCATAGTCTGATACATCTGTTGTTAGGGTTTGGGTGACAAGGGGTGGTGTGAAAGGTAGTCTCTTGTTTGGGTGGCAGGCCTCTGCCCACTAAAGGAACTCTAGGCGTAGGCAAGGTATGATAGGAAATAGAAATAGAAGTTATGTTCTTACCATAACGTTCCATGTTAGTTGTCTTCTTCTCGCCTTCTTTCTTGCTGGATGGGTTCGGAGCCGACCTCGGCTCCGACTCGGCCACTCTAAAAGCTCGAGAGTTGGTTCCACCGGCCCGAGGCTGCCCCTATATCCCACAATGCTAGGCGTGAATTACCTCAGATCTCGTTTGTGAGCTATGCCCAGCTAAAAATATAACCAGGAATACTGGAAAATTTCCACCTCTCAAAACAAAGGGAAGAGAAAGGGTGACCTAAGCCTGACTCTAGGAAATATGCACAGCAGAGCATATACCTATCGCAAGAGGTGGTAGAAAGAGAGGTCACAATCAAACTCCTCTAGATCTGTCCAGGCCAGGGGGAAGGAGGGTGGGATGCAAGAAAGAAGGCGAGAAGAAGACAACTAACATGGAACGTTATGGTAAGAACATAACTTCTATATGTTAAGTTGTCTATCTCGCCTTCATTCTTGCTGGATGGGACCGCGTCCCTAGCACCTTGTCCTGGGTGGCCTAACGGAACAGACTCTTGAGAACAGTGGAACCAAAGTTAGCTCTATGCCTAGAAGCTAAATCCAACTTATAATGAGAAACGAAAGTGTGAGGAGTAGCCCAAGTAGCCGCTGCACAACTAGTGTCAATAGGCAGTCTGTCTTGGAAGGCTATAGAAGTAGCCAAAGCTCTGGTGGAATGGGCTCTAGGTTTGTTAGGCAGCTTTTGGTGTCTAATTTCATAAACAAGGGAAATCAGAGATGTTAGCCATCTAGATAATGATACCTTTGAAACTGAAAGTCCCTTTCTGCCTTCTGCATAGGAGACAAACAGCTGGTCAGATTTTCGGAATTGTTTGGTTCTCTCCAAATAGTACCTTAACTGACGATGAACATCTAGCCAATGCAATTTTTGTTCAGACCTATTAGAATATTCTGGAAAAAACACAGGGAGGTCAATGCTTTGATTTAGGTTAGACGTCGAGGCTATCTTAGGTAAAAAGGACGGGTTGGTTCATAAAGATACCCTGTCCTTATGAAACAACAGATAAGGAGGTCGACAGCTGAGTGCTTGAAGTTCTGAAACTCTTCTAGCTGAAGTAATAGCTACCAGAAAGAGAGTCTTCCATGATAGCAATTTTAAAGAACAGGAGACTGCAGGTTCGAAAGGGGGAAGAATCAAAGAACTAAGAACTAAATATAGGTCCCAAGGAGGAGGAGGATTTCTTATAGGAGGTCTGAGTAGAAAAACTCCTTTCAAAAAGGCTTTGCAAAGCTTGTGGGACATTATGGCAGACTCTGAAATGCCCACATGAAAGTTAGAAATAGCTGCCAGTTGAACTTTAAGAGTAGAAGGAGATGAACCTGCATGAAAGAGTTCAGCTAAAAAATCAAGGACCATTTGGATGGAAGCAGTGAAAGGATCTATGTCCCTTCCTTGAGCCCAACAGGCAAAACGTTTCCACTTACTCAAATAAATCTTTCTAGTGGAAGATTTATGGGAAGCTATCAAAATATCTCGAACAGAGTGAGATATTTGAGGAAGCCTGGCTAATGTTGGAATTGGAGGAACCAAGCAGTGAGGTTCAGAGAGGGAAGGGAGCGATGAAACTGACCCGACTGATGGATCAAAAGATCTGGAACTAGGTCCAGATGCCAAGGTCGCTCCAACAGAAAATGATGTAGAAAGGGGAACCAAACCTGTCGAGGCCAGTAAGGAGCAATGAGGATCAACGAGGCCTTCTGAGCGATAGCTTTCTGTATCACTTGAGAGATTAGTGGGAAGGGAGGAAATGCATACAGAAGTCCCGGGGCCAAACTTGGACTAGAGCGTCTCTGCTGGGCTGGCCTGGTAAAGGGAATAGGGTGAAATAATCTCTGCACTTGCTGTTTTGGGGAGTAGCAAAAGGTCGCAGCAAGGCTGACCCCACTTGAGAAAAATTTCTCTCACAACAGAGTCTTTCAGAGACCACTCGTGAGGCATGAGGATAGCTCTGCTCAACTTGTCCGCGATTTGATTGGACTTCCCGGGGATGTGCGTTGCTATCAGAAAATGCTGAGAAGAAATCGCCCATTGCCACAGTCTGAGTGCTTCTCGACACAGGGGGTAGGACCTGGTTCCGCCTTGTTTGTTGATATACCACACTACGGACATATTGTCCGTCTGGATTGCTATCGTTCCCAAGGGAAGAGAGTCTTGAAGGGCTTGCAACGCTAAAAGCACTGCTCTCATCTCTAGAACATTTATGTGCAAGTGGCATTCGTCTGGTTGCCAAGTGCCCTGGACAGTTCTGCCCTGATAATTCCCCCCCCACCCGATAAGGGAGGCGTCCGTTGTCAAAGTAGCAACCGGAGGGGAAGGAACAAAGGGTCTTCCCAGTAAGAGCTGAGGGGAAGACATCCACCACAGAAGATGATTTCTGCATGTTTGCGTGATCATAATGGTGTGGGACATCGGAAGTTGCTGGTATGACCATTGCGTGAAGAGCATCCATTGAAGGATTCTCATGTGGAATCTGGCTAATGGAAGCAGAGGTATGGCAGCCGCCATAATCCCCAACACTTTCAGAACTAACCTGGCTTTGATTCTGTTGCTGCTGAAGAGGAGCGAGACCAGTTTGTGTATGTCTGCTATTCTCTGATGTGTTAGTCTCGCAGACATGTTGACTGTGTCTAGATTTGCGCCTATGAAGGTAATAGTACGACAAGGCGACAAAACAGACTTTTCGCAATTTATTGAAATGCCTAACTTTTGACAAATGCGAAAGGTGTAGTCCCTGGCCATTAGAAGAAGATGCTTGGTGGGAGCTGTGAGGAGCCAGTCGTCCAAATATGGAAACACCTGGAATCCTTGACGTCTCAGGTGAGAAGCTACCACTGCCATGCATTTGGTAAACACCCGGGGGGCAGTGGTGAGACCAAAGGGCAGGGCCCTGAATTGAAAATGACTGGTTCCCAGCCTGAAGCGGAGGAATCTTCTGGAGCGTCTGTTCATTTTTATGTGATAGTATGCATCCTGAAGATCTATAGAGCACATCCAGTTTTTCTTTCCCAATAGGGGGAGGATGGACTGCAGCGTGACCATCCGAAATCTTGTTTTCTTGACTGACTTGTTCAAGACACTGAGATCCAAAATTGGTCTCCAGTCCCCTGTTTTCTTTGGAACTAAAAAGAACCTGGAGTAGATTCCGGATCCTAGTTGGTCTGCTGGAACTGGTTGAATTGCTCTTTTTACAAGCAGCTTTGAAATTTCCAAAGCTGCAAGATCCCTTTGAGCGGGTGGAACATCTGGAAGGGATTTTTTTGATTGGTTTGGGATGCGAACGAAGGAATGGAATAGCCTTCGAAATGATGGACTGTACCCACTTGTCTTGAGTCAGGGATAGCCAGGCTTCTGGGTACAGTGACAATCTTCCCCGACTGCCTCCGAGGTGGACAGCCGAGCAACACCTCAGGGATGCTGAAAGGGCTTATCGGAAAAAGTTTCTCGATTGCCCTGGTTCTGCGGGCCCACTCTGCCTCTAGGGCGACGTCTGCCATTATTGTTCCCTCCTCTGCCTCTGGAGGGAAACCGACTCTGTGCGTCAGGCAAATTCCCTTGAGATTGTTTGCGGAACCACATTTTTCCACTTTTCTGGCCTTTGGGGTAAGGTCTAGAAGGAGTAGAAAAACGGACTCCGACGGCAGATAGAGTTTTGCCATCCGTCTCGCACCTAGTCAAGGTTTCTTTCACTTGAGGACCAAAAAGAGATGATCCATCGAACGGGGAGTTAGTGAAAGACGTTTTAAAGGGGTCCGCAAAATTGCATAGTCGCATCCAGGCATGCCGGCGTAAGGCAACACCTGTCCCTGCGGCCCTACTCGCTCCATCAGCCGCATATGAAAGGAGGCGCATGGAGGAGTTAGCTATCGAATTAAGGGTAGTCAGCTGGGTGTTCATTTTGTCCTGAAAATCTGCAGCTGTAGTATCCTTCAACATCTCACTCGCTTCCTTGATCAAGTCTCTCTGGAGACGGGTGAAATGGCATAGGTAGTTCAGCGAACGCATTGCAAAGGTCGCTGACGAGAACATCCACTTCCCATACCTGTCCATAGACCTAGATTCTTTGTAAGGGGGATGAACAGGCACTGAAGGATCAGCTAGTTCCTTCTTGGGGGCAGCAGCTACCACCATAGCATCCACAGAAACACCTTTTGTGAGAAATTGTTTGTCAGTTGGTGCTGTTATAAATTTGGAAGGTCTCCTGGGGGTAGGGTCCACTGAATCAGGAGCCGTCCAGGCCTTCTTTGCCACCACCTGCATGAGGGGATCAAAGGGGGGGGACACCCAGGAGGTGGAAGGGCGAGAGCCAAACGCCTCAAGATACACAGATTCATCCTCCGAAGGGTTAAGGGCTGGCCAATTTCCCCTCTGTTTCAGGATCTCTAGAATGTCTGCGAAAGAGACATCTTCAGACGGGGAACGTGGGGAACCCTCGGAATCCTCTAAATCTGTGTCAGAGGTGACAGACTCAGGTGAGTCTATGTGCTTCCTCTTACACTTTCTCTTCCTAGGGGGCTCCCCTGCCAATTCAGGGGAGGCCTCGAAGAGGATGAGATCCCCACAGGGGATTCTTGAGGAGCTGGCTCTCTGCAGTCTGGGATGAGGGAGTGAGTCGACATAACCAAAGGCACCGAAGAGGGAGGGGCGGACGGAGCCGACTGTGGAGTTGAACAAGGTTCCAACACACTCCGCATGACCTCGAACGCACCCCTGTCTGGCAGAGCCAGAGGTCCCCGCTCCGAGAAGCTGAGAACCTCCCTCAGCACCGACAGAGATGGCTCCGAGGCCGATGTCGGAGCCGAACTCACCAGCGCCGAAGCACCGAGAGGGAGAGGGGGGTCGGACAAGGGTCCGATTCCACTCACTACCTCGGAGCCGACGAGGGAAGCCTGGCGCCGAGATTCTTCAAAAGAAGAAATCGGAGCCAACGACGGAGCCGAAGACAATTGTATCGGCTCCGACGCTACCACAGTCTCGGTCCCGAGACACCCCGGCTCTGAGCTCAAAGGAGTCGGAGGAGGAATATTTATAGGAATAAGTTGAGGCATCGACTGATGAGTCGGGCACTGCAGCATTTGGGCCAGTGCCTCGGACTTTAAAAGTCGACTCACTACCCTCTGGAGGTCGTGATCTGAGAGCCTCGATGACCTGGAGGAGTGAGATCTGTGGCTCCGTTCAGACAGCAAGGGAGACGCTGGAGCCGAATGAACAGAACCAAGGGACGGTGACCTCGATCTCTTTCTAGATGTCGGCTCCGATGGTCTGATCGGAGCCGACCCAGGAATCTCTAACGCCTCGGCTCCGGCCGGAGCCGAGGGAACCACAGATACTGCAGTCAAAGACTCATCGGCTCCAGCTGGAGCCGATGAAGCAGAAGGCTTCGAAGCCTTAGGCCTCGGCTCTGAAGCTGGAGCCGAGGTCTTGGAAGCCTTAGAAGGTTTCCCCGATGTCACAGAAAGGGAACCTTCAGGCTTAAGCATACCCCTTAATATGAGTTTGTTTCTTCTTTCCTGCAGGACTCTAGGGCTGAAGCCATGGCATACAGCACAAGAGTCCTGCAGGTGTAAAGGTCCCAGGCAATACACACAAGAAGTGTGACCGTCTGTCAGAGACATTTTCTGACAGCACGAGTCACACTTCTTGAAGCCTGAGACCTTTGAATCCTTGGACATACTCAAGGAACTGAAGTGTAATCACACACAGAAACACACACACACAGATTACACTGATAGAAGTCTAAAAGGAATTATTTAAACTAAACTTCTGAAAGGTAAGTTAATTAAAGCTTCCTAACCAAACACATACACACCCTAAGGAAGGGAAGGAAGGGCCCGAAGGCCTAGGGAAAGAACTTATAAGTTCTTTAGAAAAAAAGGGGCTGGATAAAAAGTAGAAGGGATAATATCCACTACACTAAGGGTAAAGAGAAAAACACTAAGCTAGCTTAAGATAAAAGTATTTAAACTAGTCGAACTTTCACTAACCTGGAGCCGGTAGAAAAACACCTCGATCGCTGTAGCGGCAACCGAGATCTGAGGTAATTCACGCCTAGCATTGTGGGATATAGGGGCAGCCTCGAGCCGGTGGAACCAACTCTCGAGCTTTTAGAGTGGCAGTGGGTCGGCTCCGAACCCATCCAGCAAGAATGAAGGTGAGATAGACAACTTAACATGTTATGTTCTTACCATAACGTTCCATGTTAGTTGTCTTCTTCTCGCCTTCTTTCTTGCTGGATGGGTTCGGAGCCGACCTCGCCCGACTCGCCACTCTAAAGCTCGAGAGTTGGTTCCACCGGCTCGAGGCTCCCCTTATATCCCACAATGCTAGGCGTGAATTACCTCAGATCTCGTTTGTGAGCTAGGCCCAGCTAATAATAAAACCAGAAATACTGGAAAGGAAGAATCCACCTCTACAAGGAAAGAGGGAGAGGAAGGTGAACTGAAGCTTGATCCAGGAAAATATGCACAGCAGAGCATATACCTAAAACAACAGAGGTGGTAGAAAGAGAGGTCACAATCAAACTCCTCTAGGTCTGTCCAGGCCAGGGGGAAGGAGGGTGGGACGCAAGAAAGAAGGCGAGAAGAAGACAACTAACATGGAACGTTATGGTAAGAACATAACTTCTATATGTTAAGTTGTCTATCTCGCCTTCATTCTTGCTGGATGGGACCGTGTCCCTAGCACCTTGTCCCGGGTGGCCTATCGGAACAGACTCTTGAGAACAGTGGTACCAAAGTTAGCTCTATGTCTAGAAGCTAAATCCAACTTATAATGTGAAATGAATGTGTGAGGAGTAGCCCAAGTAGCCGCTGCACAAATGGTGTCAATAGGCAGTCTGTCTTGGAAGGCTATAGAAGTAGCCAAAGCTCTGGTGGAGTGGGCCTTAGGTTTGTTAGGCAGCTTTTGGTGTCTGATTTCATACACAAGGGAAATCAGAGATGTTAGCCATCTGGATAGTGATACTTTTGAAACTGAAAGTCCCTTTCTGCTTTCTGCATAAGAAATAAACAATTGGTCAGTTTTTCTGAATTGTTTGGTCCTATCCAAATAGTACCTTAACTGACGATGAACATCTAGCCAATGCAATTTTTGTTCAGACCTGTTAGAATATTCTGGGAAAAACACAGGAAGGTCAATGCTTTGATTTAGGTTAGAGGCAGAGGCTACTTTAGGTAAAAAGGACGGGTTGGTTCGTAAGGATACCCTGTCTTTATGGAACAACAGATATGGTGGTCGACAGCTGAGCGCATGAAGTTCTGACACCCTTCTAGCTGAAGTAACAGATACCAGAAAGAGAGTCTTCCATGACAGCAATTTTAATGAACAGGAAGCTGCAGGTTCGAAAGGGGGAAGAATCAAAGAAGTGAGAACTAAATTAAGGTCCCAAGAAGGAGGAGGATTTCTTATAGGAGGTCTGAGAAGAAAAACTCCCTTCAAAAAGGCTTTGCAAAGCTTGTGAGACATTATGGCAGAATCTGAAATGCCCAAATGAAAGTTAGAAATAGCTGCCAATTGAACTTTAAGAGTAGAAGGAGATGAACCTGCATGGAAGAGTTCAGCTAGGAAATCAAGGACTATCTGGATGGAAGCAGTGAAAGGATCTATGTCCCTTCCTTGAGCCCAATAGGCGAAACGTTTCCATTTACTAAGATAAATCCTCCGAGTGGAAGATTTATGGGAAGCTATCAAAATATCTCGAACAGAGTGAGATATTTGAGGAAGCCTGGCTAAGGTTGGAACTGGAGGAACCAAGCAGTGAGGTTCAGAGAGGGGAGGGAGCGATGTAACTGACCCGATTGATGGATCAAAAGATCTGGAACTAGGTCCAGATGCCAAGGTTGCTCCAACAGAAATTGATGTAGAAAGGGGAACCAAACTTGTCGAGGCCAGTAAGGGGCAATGAGGATCAAAGAGTCCTTCTGAGTGATAGCTTTCTGTATCACTTGAGAGATTAGTGGGAAGGGAGGAAATGCATACAGAAGTCCCCGGGGCCAAACTTGGACTAGAGCGTCTCTGCTGGGCTGGCCTGGTAACGGGAATAGGGTGAAATAATCTCTGCACTTGCTGTTTTGGGGAGTAGCAAAAAGGTCGCAGCAAGGCTGACCCCACTTGAGAAATATTTTCTCCACAATAGAATCTTTCAGAGACCACTCGTGAGGCATGAGGATAGCTCTGCTCAACTTGTCCGCGATTAGATTGGACTTCCCGGGGATGTGCGTTGCTATCAGAAACCGCTGAGAAGAAATCGCCCATTGCCACAGTCTGAGTGCTTCTCGACATAGGGGATAGGACCTGGTTCCGCCTTGTTTGTTGATATACCACACTACAGACATATTGTCCATCTGGATTGCTATCGTTCCCAAGGGAAGAGAGTCTTGAAGGGCTTGCAACGCTAAAAGCACTGCTCTCATCTCTAGAACATTTATGTGCAAGTGGCATTCGTCTGGTTGCCATATGCCCTGGACAGTTCTGCCCTGATAATGCCCCCCCCCCACCCAATCAGGGAGGCGTCTGTTGTCAGAGTAGCAACCGGAGGGGTAGGAACAAAGGGTCTTCCCAGGGAGAGCTGAGGGGAAGACATCCACCAAAGAAGATGATTCTTGCATGTTTGCGTAATCATAATGGTGTGAGACATCGGAAGTTGCTGGTATGACCATTGTGTGAAGAGCATCCATTGAAGGATTCTCATGTGGAATCTGGCTAACAGAAGTAGAGGAATAGCAGCCGCCATAATCCCCAGTACTTTCAAAACTAACCTGGCTTTGACTCTGTTGTTGTGGAGGAGAAGAGAGACCATTTTGCGTATGTCTGCTATTCTTTGATCTGTTAGTCTCGCAGACATGTTGACTGTGTCTAGATTTGCGCCTATGAAGGTAATAGCATGACAAGGCGACAAAACAGACTTTTCACAATTTATTGATATGCCTAACGTTTGACAAATGCGAAAGGTGTAGTCTCTGGCCATTAGAAGAAGATGCTTGGTAGGAGCTGTGAGGAGCCAGTCGTCCAAATATGGAAACACCTGGAATCCTTGACGTCTCAGGTGAGAAGCTACCACTGCCATGCATTTGGTAAACACCCGGGGGGCAGTGGTGAGACCAAAGGGCAGGGCTCTGAATTGAAAGTGACTGGCTCCTAGCCGGAAGCGGAGGAATCTCCTGGAGCGTCTGTTCATTTTTATATGATAGTACGCATCCTGGAGGTCTATAGAGCACATCCAGTTTTCCTTTCCCAATAGGGGAAGGATGGACTGTAGCGTGACCATCCGAAATCTTGTTTTCTTGACAGACTTGTTCAAGATACTGAGATCCAAAATTGGTCTCCAGTCCCCTGTTTTCTTTGGAACTAAAAAGAACCTGGAGTAGATTCCGGATCCTTGTTGGTCTGCTGGAACTGGCTGAATTGCTCTTTTTGCAAGCAGCTTTGAAATTTCCAAAGCTGCAAGATCCCTTTGAGCGGGTGGAACATCTGGAAGGGATTTTTTGGATTGATTTGGAACACAAACGAAGGGAATGGAATAGCCTTCGGAAATGATGGACTGTACCCACTTGTCTTGAGTTAGGGATCGCCAGGCTTCTGGGTACAGTGACAATCTTCCCCCGACTGCCTCCGAAGGTGGACAGTCGGGCAACACCTCAGGGATGCTGGAAGGGCTTATCGGAAAAGGTTTCTCGATTGCCCTGGTTCTGCGGACCCCCCCCTGCCTCTGGGGCAACGTCTACCATTATTGTTCCCTCCTCTGCCTCTGGAGGGGAACCGACTCTGTGCATCAGGCAAATTCCCTTGAGATTGTTTGCGGAACCACATTTTTCCACTTTTCTGGCCTTTGGGGTAAGGTCTAGAAGGAGTAGAAAAACGGACTCAGACGGCAGAAAGAGTTTTGCCATCCGTCTCGCACCTAGTCAAGGTTTCTTTCACTTGAGGACCAAAGAGAGATGATCCATCAAACGGGGAATTAGTGAAAGACATTTTAAAGGGGTCAGCAAAATTGCATAGTCGCATCCAGGCATGCCGGCGTAAAGCGACACCTGTCCCTGCGGCTCTGCTCACTCCATCAGCCGCATATGAAAGGAGGCGCATGGAGGAGTTAGCTATAGAATTCAGGGTAGCCAGCTGGGCGTTCATCTTGTCCTGAAAACCCACAGCTGTAGGATCCTTCAACATCTCACTCGCTTCCTTGATCAGGTCTCTTTGGAGACGAGTGAAATGGCACAGGTAGTTCAGCGAACGCATTGCAAAGGTCGCTGACGAAAACATCCGCTTCCCGTACCTGTCCATAGACCTAGACTCCTTGTTAGGAGGATGGACAGGTACCGAAGGATCAGCTAGTTCCTTCTTAGTGGCAGCAGCTACCACCATAGCATCCACAGTAACTCCTTTGGTCAAAAATTGTTTATCAGTTGGAGCCGTTATAAACTTTGAAGGTCTCCTGGGAGTGGGGTCCACTGAGTCAGGAGCCGTCCAGGCCTTCTTTGCTACCACCTGCATGAGGGGGTCAAAGGGGGGGACACCCAGGAGGTGGAAGGGCGAGAGCCAAACGCCTCAAGATACACAGATTCATCCTCCGAAGGGTTAAGGGCTGGCCAATTTCCCCTCTGTTTAAGGATCTCTAGAATGTCTGCAAAGGAGACATCTTCAGAAGGGGAACGGGGGGAGCCCTCGGAATCCTCTAAATCTGTGTCAGAGGTGACAGACTCAGGTGAGTCTTTGTGTTTGGTCTTACACTTTCTCTTCCTAGGGGGCTCCCCTGCCAAATCAGGAGAGGCCTCGGAAGAGGATGAAATCCCCACAGGGGATTCTTGAAGAGTTGGCTCTCTGCGGTCAGGGATGAGGGAGAGAGTAGACATAACCTGAGGCACCGAAGAGGGAGGGGCGGACGGAGCCGACTGTGGAGTTGAACCAGGTTCCAACACACTCCGCATGACCTCGAACGCACCCCTGTCAGGCAGAGCCAGAGGTTCCCGCTCCGACAAGCTGAGAACCTCCCTCGGCACTGACAGAGATGGCTCCGAGGCCGATGTCGGAGCCGAACTCACCAGTGCCGAAGCACCGAGAGGGAGAGCGGGGTCGGACAAGGGTCCGATGCCACTCACCCCCTCGGAGCCGACGAGGGAAGTCCGGCGCCGAGATTCTTCAAAGGAAGAAATCGGAGCCGACGACGGAACCGAAGACAATTGTATCGGCTCTGACGCTACCACAGTCTCGGTTCCGAGACGCCCCGGCTCCGAGCTCAAAGGAGTCGGAGCAGGAATATTTTGAGGAATAGGTTGAAGCATCGACTGAGTCGGGCTCTGAAGCATTTGGGCCAGTGCCTCGGACTTTAGAAGTCGACTCACTACCCTCTGAAGGTCATGATCTGAAAGCCTCGATGATCTAGAGGAGTGAGATCTATGGCTCCGTTCAGACAGCAAGGGGGACGCTGGAGCCGAATGAACGGAGCCAAGGGATGGTGACCTAGACCTCTTTCTAGATGTCGGCTCCGATGGTATGATCGGAGCCGATCCAGGAATTTCCAATACCTCGGCTCCAGCCGGAGCCGAGGGAACCACAGAAGCTGTAGTTAAAGACTCATCGGCTCCAGCCGGAGCCGATGTAGCAGTAGGTTTCGAAGCCTTAGGCCTCGACTCAGATGCTGGAGTCGAGGACTTAGAAGCCTTGGAAGGTTTTCCCGAGGTAGCAGAAAGGGAACCTTCAGGCTTAAGCAAACCTCTTAGAATAAGTTTGTTTTTTCTTTCCTGCAGGACTCTAGGGCTGAAGCCATGGCATACAGCACAAGAGTCCTGCAGGTGTAAAGGTCCCAGGCAGTACACACAAGAAGTGTGACCGTCTGTCAGAGACATTTTCTGACAGCACGAGTCACACTTCTTGAAGCCTGAGACCTTTGAGTCCTTAGACATTGTTAAGGAAAAGTGTAACCGCACACACACTCAAACACACTGATTACACTTTACACAAACTAAACTCAAAAAATTATAACTAAAAAATTATACTGTCACAAGTTTTTAGTTCCCTAACAAAAACACAAACACTCCCTAAGGGGATGGAAAGGCCCAAAGACCCGAGGGAAGAACAGTAAGTTCTTTGTGGAAAAAAAAGAGTGGAAAACAGGAGAAAATGGGGTCTGAATCCACTAAACTAAGGGAAATAACAATAATGAATTAATTTAAAGGGGTTTAAGTAGACTATACTTTACTCTACAATAACTCACCTGAAGCCGGTAGAAACCAAACACCTCGATCGCTGTAGCGGCAAACGAGATCTGAGGTAATTCACGCCTAGCATTGTGGGATATAAGGGGAGCCTCGAGCCGGTGGAACCAACTCTCGAGCTTTAGAGTGGCCGAGTCGGAGCCGAGGTCGGCTCCGAACCCATCCAGCAAGAATGAAGGCGAGATAGACAACTTAACATTCATTGTTTCTAGGTCTTGAGAATGTTGACACCATAGGCTTTTTAGATACCACTGTAGTTTCCTCATATGCAGTCTTGCATATGGAATTAGAAGAATGCAGGAGGTCATGAACCCCAGGGCTTGCAGTATTTGACTTGCAGATAGCAGGGTTTTTGTGGCCACTTGTTTGAAGTAGGTTGTCAAACGAATTTGTTTCTCTGGCATGAGGTAAGCCATCTGGGAAGTTGTATTCAAGCCTGTTCCCAGGAATATAATTTGTTGACAGGGTACCAGGTGTGATTTATTTTCATTTATGGTGTACCTCAGACAAGTTAGAACCTTTTGTACAAAGGCTAGATGATTCAAAAGTATGTCCTGGCTTTCTGCCTGAATTAGACAATCATCCAGGTATGGGTATATTTGAATATTTCTTTGCCTGCAAAATGCAATAACTGGAGCTAGGCACTTTGTGAATACCCTGGGTGCAGTAGATAAGCCAAAGGGCAGTGCAGAGAACTGATAGTGTGTGTAGCCTGCTTTGAAGCGTAGGTATCTTCTGCAAGATTCCCTGAATGGGATGTGCAGATATGCTTCTTTTAAATCTATTGTTGCCAACCAGGGATCTTTGCCTAGCATAGGAAGTAACTGGTGAAGAGTCAGCATCTTGAATTTTGGAATCTCCAAAAAGGTGTTTAGAGTAGACAGGTCCAGGATAGGACACTATGAATTTTCTTTTCTGGGTACCAGGAAAAGTCTCAAATAGAAACCTTGTCCATTTTCCTCTTCTGGTACCAGTAAAATAGCCCCCATGCTTAAAAGAGAAAGTACTTGTTTTTGGGACTCTGCCTACTGATTTGAGGGTAGGTCCGGCCACCCACTTGGTGATGGCAACGTGTGGAAGTGAAATCTGTATCCTTGGTACACTATACTCAAAACCCATTTGTCCTGGGTAATGAGTTCCCAATTCTTTGCATGAAGAGCAATCTTTCCCCAAAAAAAGGGCAGTCAGTTGATAAGTGCTTGGAAATTTTAAAAGGAAGTCATTGAGACAGTTTACCATAGGGGGGAGTCTTATTCCCTGATTTGGAAGTGGAGGCCCCTCACTGCTTAGTTATGTGTGTCCCCTGGGACTGAAACCTGGGGGTTTTTTTTGCTGTGTCTGGGTTTGGCTTGAGAAGACCAGGAAGGGGCTGGAAAGGAGGGCCAGTGCCTACTAAATCTAGGAGGCTGAACTTGTAAAAAATCTTTAAAAGTTTGCATAGATTTAGCTTTGTCTTCCATCTTTTTAAGAACTTCCTCGGCCTTGTTGCCAAACAGGCGGCCCTGATTTAAAGGAGCATCCAAAAATTTAGCTTTAACGTGATCAGGCAAAGATTGCTCTTTAAGCCAAGCATGCCTTTTGAGCACAGGCACAGTAACAGCAGCCCTGCAAGAGGCCTCTAATGAATCAAAACCACATTGCAAAGTATGTTTTCCAACTTGTTCAGCAGAATGCATTAAATCCTGTAATTCTTTATTTTCCACACAGTCAGGAATCAACATCATTTTCTGTTTAAGCAGTCCAATAACATGTTGCTGATACTTTAACATATGAAACTGGCAGTTTAAAGCCCTAATGGCCAAGGTTGCAGAAGTGTAAACCTTCTTACCCCATCTATCCAGCTCCCTGGAGTCTCTATAAGAAGGGGTAGGATTTTTAGCAGTAGAAGCCTTAATGCCCTTGGACCCCTGTGAAATTGTCTCTGGATCTGCAATACGATTTTTAAAAAGGAACTTGTGGGACTCAGGGACCCTGTAGGATCTGTCAGGTTTTCTGAGAGCAGGAGGCAGGGAATCAGGGGCCAAACTAGATTCCGAAAAAGCATCATTAACAATGTCTAGTACAGGAGGAATAGCTAAAGGCCTATGCTGAGGTAGGAGAAGGAAATTCCTAAGCCTCTTTTTTGAATCAGAAAAATCCTGGCTGTCCTAGTGGAAATGCTTCCTTAGAGTATGTAAGGTTTTCACAAAAGAAAAATCCTCAGGAAGGGAAGCAGAGGGAATGGAGTCCTCTGCATCAGAATCTTCATAAGTAGGTAAGGGCAAATCCAGATCATCAGAAGAATCAGAAACAACAGAATCCTGATAAGAAGATTCATAATTAACTTCAGTCCTAGGCCTCTCAGAATGGGGGGGGGGGTTGGATACCCCTGATTAGAGTTATTAGATCTTCCGCCATTCTTATCATTTGTTTTTTAGGCATAGAGGCCTGAGCATGTGGCCTGGGCATCGTTTTTTTAGGCATGGATCGAGATTTAGGCCTAAGAAAAGAAGGAGGCGTCAATTTAATATGCAAATCCATAGGCCTGAATACACCCTCAGAAGCCTGTGCCTGCAGGGAGGCTCCGGACCCATCCAAGGTAGAAACATCCGCGGGTTCCATAGTTGAAGCACCTCTCGGCATACCGGACTCCGAATGGGTCTCAGTAGAGGCCTGCAAATCAGAAGTAGCAGGTATCAGGGGCTGCAAAAGCACCTCACTGAGTACCGGCAAACTGGCGACTGGCTTAGGAGAAGCTTTGTCAGCAGTTTTGGACCTCGGCAGCCTGTCTCTGTCTTTATCTTTGAATTTTTTCAGAATCCCGGTAGTCAGATGGCTAACCGACGACATTTCTGGATAATTAAACTGAGAACCAAAATATTTAGAGGCGAAAATATACTGATGACGGATAGTGCGCTCATTAAATAAAGCACAAAACCGACAGCAAGGTACGTCGTGGTCAGGGCCTAGGCAAGGAATACAATATGAATGAAAATCTTTATGAGGTATTTGCTTTCCACAAATAATGCAATTATTAACTTTTACTGACATCAGTAAGGAGCAAGAAAAAGTTTCTTCAACGGGGTACTTAGCTTTAGTTGAAGACTTCAGTTCTGAAACTCGAAAACAAAAATTTCAGGAGTCAGCCGACCTGCACTTGCGAACTGCTTCTGCTTCGGGCACCGCACGGCAAGAAAGACTGATGTAATGGCGTTGGCTGCATGTTTTATACCCTTGACATCATGGAAGAATTTAATGATTGATATATTGTGTTATGTTTACTTACACAATAATTTTTATAGGGTCATCTGATTAGTGTTGTTTGTTTCTTGGGGAGGTATTTCAACATGACATTGAGCATTCTATCTTATTTGTTGTTTGTTTTTTGTGGAAGTGTACATATTACATTTATATACTTACATAATTTTTAAATATTTTATGTATGTAATGTGTTAGCCAATGATTATGAGTATGCTTGGGTTTTGATTGATGTACATGGCATTTCAATATGTATATGTATGTATATATATTTTTATTATTGTTATTAGGTATATAATTTTGGATATTGCCATTTTGAATGTCTTTTTAAGAAATTCAAGCTATTCTAGAAATTCTTAATTGAATAATTGGTTTCAATGAATATATAAATGAACAAGCTGGGTGCAATGATTTTGTATGACTCTGATGAAACCAGTATACCTGGTGAAAGCGCTCAGTCGGTGTGCTTACGTGGATTAAATAGCTTCTTTTTCATCTGTTTGTGGTCTTTGCCTTATTGTCACCCTCATCCTGTGGTGGACCTGGTTGTATTAATACTTTTCGGTGGATTCCTTCATTGGAGTTTATTCTTTGTTATTTCATCATGGAAGAAGGGACAGCAATCGACGCAGGACCCAAGACTTTGTTAATCAGGCCGACTCAGGGCTATCTGCAAGCAGATAACCCAAATGTACTGACTGCAACAGTGAAACATGAAGAACATGTACAGCTGTTTAAATAAAGTTACCATAACAGTAAATGTTTGAATGATCACTGCTACAGTAGCCTAAACTGTAGGAATTATATCCTGCATAGGATACAATAGCTAGCCAGCTTCCAAAGCTTCACTGCAACTTCCACACACCCAAACTGTTAATCAGCTTGAGCAGAGCTGACTAAAATGACGGTTTGGGCAGCAAACCCATCACAGCTTTCATGCCAACTGAAACAGGGAGGGTAAGCCCTGAGAGGACTTTGCCAGGAAAAGAAAAAAAAATACATGTTCACACCATGGCATAAAAACACAATGGGGATGGGGGAGGAAGCAGCTCCTGCAGCAGTGATTTGGTAAGTTTACCTACAGAGCTGTACCATGAGCTTCATATTGATCACTGCTGCAGTAGACTAAGCTATATGGGTAAATTACCATAGCTTAAAATAATCTGGAGGTGGAAAGGGAAGGGTCCAGGAGTTCCATGGAGAATGGTCCTAGCAAAGCCTGTCCTACACATGGAAAACTAATCTAGTTTGTGGAGGTGTTTGTGGTCACTGTTGCAGATTGGAGTGGCATTACAAAGGGTCTGCTCAGTCAGTCAGCTGGGGAAAGTGAGCTACCACAGTAAACAAGTCTTGCATTTGATCTGTTGTGTAGTCTGAAGGCATGATTTTTCATGATTGACAGACATAACTAAAGACAGGAAGCAATGTAAAAAGTAATTCATGTCTGTAAGGACTCTACATTTTTTTGCAATGAGGAGTCAATTGCCTAGGTATGGGAAGACCAGCAGTATTCTGAATTGCAGACTACTACCATGCATTTGGTGAACACCCTGGGGGCTGTGACAATTCTGAAGGGCAAGGCTCTGAAATGGTAAAAAATGTCCTCTACCTGTTACTCAATTTGTGCTGAGCTGACTAAAAATATAGGTTTGGGCACCAGTGACTTCATGCCAGCTGAGGAAGGGAGGGTAAGCCCTGAGAACACATTGCTAGGAAAAGGTAAAATACATGTCCATACCCCAGCATAAAAACACACAAAAATAAGGTGAAAGGAGGGGGGAGCTGCTAATGCAGCAGTGATTACTTGAACACCTGCTGTTTACTTACAGAACTGTACTATGTTCTTCATACTGATCACTGCTGTAGTAGCCTATACATTAGACTAGCGCAATAACCTAAGCTATATGGGTAGATTGCCATAGCTTAAACCAAAGTGGAAAGGGAAGGGCCCAGAAGCCCCTGGAGAATGATCCTAGCAAAGCCTATCCTAGACCTGGAGAAGGAGTCTAGTTTATAGTGCTTTGTAAAAGTATGTACAGAGGACCAAGTTGCTTCTTCAAGAAAACTTCTAGAGTTCAACTCTTTCAAAAAGCTATAAATGAAACCAAGGCCCAGGTAGAGTGGGCTACAATCCTGCCTTGAGTAATTTTGTTGTCATGGGGATAACAAAATTTAATACCCTGAGACAACTATTTGGAAATTGTCTGCTTTGACACTGGTTGTCCCTTCTTCTTATCTTGACAAGAAATGAACTAACTAACCAGAAATTCTGAATGATTTTGTTCTGTCAAGATGGTACCTGATTTGTGATTTGTGTGTGGACATCCAAGGAATGAAGTATCTATTTTTAGGTTCTGGAAAGTGTATAAGCAGGTGGTGTAGATTGGCTTAAAGTAAACTCAGATACCACTTTAGGCATAAAAAAGGATTAGTTCTCAAAGAAACTTTTGTTTTTGTAAATGATAAGTTGACCCACCATATGAGCTTGCAACTCAGGTGCTCTTCTTGCAGAGGTCAAAACAATCAGCAAAACTGTTTTCCATGTTAAGAAACATCAAGTTACCCAGATGAGCTGTTTCAAATGGAGCAAGTGTTAGCTTCTATGTCACAAAATTAATATTCCAAGGAGAAGCCTCCTGTTTCCTGGGAGGCTTCCTATGTAGCATCCATTCAAAAACATTTTCACATGAGACTGCATTGAAAAAAGGATCCATGATCAAACATGCTAAAATGTCTGACAAATGAATCTTGATAGAGTAAGACAAACCATAGGACAGTAACTCACACAAACACAAGCATTGTAAAACCAGAGAAACACTAGCCCTGAATGGCTGCTGAAACCCTTCCCATTTGCTTATATATGATTTTCTATTAGCAGGCTTTCTTGCCTTCGATAGTCCCTATTGCACATCCCCAGAAAAGAGATGTATAAAATGTATAAAAACCCTATTATCCAGGCAGTTAGTTGTAGTTGTTGCTTGGGGTCAGGATGCATCAAACACCCTGATGTTGAGTGAGTTAATCCAGTCTGTGAGGAAGCTTGTGGCAATTACCCCTGGCCATTTCCAAAAGAAGGAAGATCCACTAATGCCTGGGCTAGAAAGGAGTCATCACAATGATCTATGGGGAGTTCATCTGAATATTCAGAAGTACCCAGGAAACCAGTGGACAGAGAAGAAAAAACATACAGGAATAGTTTTTCCCAAGGAAAAGAAAAGGGATCTGTTTTTCAGGCCTTCCTGCACGGAGCCCTAGGGCAGAACTTTGTCAGTTGATTATTTAGACAGGAGGCAAAAAGGTCTACCTAAGGAATTTCCCAAACATGGATCGAATCTTGGAAAATCACTTGATTCAGTTTCCATTCATGAGGGTCTACCTCAGTCCTGTTCAGTTGTCTACCACACAACTTTGCTCTGATTGAATGTAACATGCTTGCAGAGTGAGATTGTGCCATAAAGCTATATCCTGTACTAACATGGCTACTCTGCATAGGGGATATAACAGCCATCCAGCTTTCAAAGCTTCAGGGTACTTTCCACATGACCAAACTGTCAGGCACCTTGAGCTGAGCTGACTAAAAGAGAAGTTTGGAAGCCAAGCAATTCAGAGCTTTCCTGTCAACAGAAAGGAGCAGTCTCAGCCCTGAAAGGACAATGCTATGAAGAACAAAAAATAAATAACTACACCTTGGCATAAACAACAAACCAAAAAAACAAAGATGTAGGAAGGGAATGGCTACTGCAGCAGTGATCATTCAAACATCTGCTGTTATCGTAAGTTTACTTACAAAACTGTACTATGTTCATTATATTGATCACTGCTGCAGTAGCCTCAGCTATATGGGTAGATTACCCTTGCTTACTACATTTGGGAAGTGGAAGAAGAGTCAAGCAACCCCTGGAAAATGGTCCTTGCAAAGCCAGATCTAGATAAGAAATGAAGCTTATATTCCTTTGTAAAAGTAAGCACAGAGGCCCAAGAAGCAACTTTTAGAATATTTCTAGAATCCAACCCTTTCCAAAAAGCCATAGATGAAATCAAGGCCCTGGTAAGTGGGCCTTGACCCTGTCTGGAATAGTTTTGTTGTGCTGAGTATAACAAAAGATAATAACCTTAGACAAACATTTGGAAATAGTCTGTCTTGACACAGGCTGTCTCTTCTTCTCACCTTCACAAGAAATGAACAACTGATCCAAACATCTGATACATTTAGTTCTATAAAGATAGTACCTGAGTTGTCTGTGGACATCCAAGGTATAATGTATCCTTTCTCCCTTATTTTTGGTTTTAGGAAAGAAAACAGGGAGATGGATAGTTTTGCTTAAAGAAAACTCAAATATCACTTTAGGCATAAAAGAAGGATAGTTCTCAAAGAAACCCTGTTCCTGTGGAAAATTAAATTGGGCTGACTCACCAAAAGAACTTGCAGTTCAGGTACCCTTCTTGCAGAGGACAGAGCAATCAGTAAAACTGTCTTCTCTGTTATAAACCTCAAGTCAGCCAGGTTAGCTGGTTCAAAAGGAGTAAGTGTTAGTTTCCCTAACACAAAATTAAGATCCCAATGAGGGGCTACCAGTTTTCTTGGAGGCCTCTTATGCAAAACCCCTTTCAAAAACATTTTTGACATGAGAATACATTGAAAGAGGAGGATCCATGGGCAGTCATGCTGAAATGGCCCTTAAATGAACCTTGCTAGAGGAGTAAGAAAGGCCATAGGTTAATAAATCATACAAATATTATAAAACCAGAGAACAACTAGCCCTGGATAGGTGCTGGTTATGTTGTTGGCACTAACTAGAAAACCTTTTCTCTTTGCTAATATATGATTTGCCAGTAGCAGACTTTCCTGCCTCCATTAGTACATGTGCACCCTCAGTAAACAGGTGCCTAAAAGAAATTAAGACCCTATAATCCATGCAGTCAATTGCAATTGCTTGGCGTAAGGTGTAATAAACACCACTATTCTTTCTAACAATAAACTTTATTGAAACTCATCCAGGTTCAAAATTGTCACACTTTCTGCCTTCTTTATGCACATTACATACATTTTTCTTCCATCGGCCAGACCTACTTGACTCATATTCATGAAAAACATTTTCAATAGCTCTATATTTACAATGTTAAACAATTTGTCTAGCTCAGAAATGGAGATTACACTCTCAACAATTTTCTGTACTACCAACATTAACCCAGGTTATCTAACTCATTTTATTCAATAAAAAAATCTTTCATTAACCTTCAACAATTGCCAAAATGATATGCAGTCCACTATCACTTTTCCCTTATACATTAACATTTTGAACGTTGCCCTTATTGACCTGTAATTTCCCTGGCTTTGTTCCACCCCCACTTAAGTTTATATTTCTTTCCCAGTCCATTAACATACCTATTCTTTGGCACAGCAGTTTCGATCTGTCCCATAAATGTATAAGCCTCTTTAATTTTTGGTACATCTTTCACTTTCCATGTCCAGGTTATTCTAGTCTTTGCCACTATGATCAATAGTGTCAACAGATCTTTGGTATGTCTACATTCTCCTCCCCTCCACCTATTCGGAAGCATAATTGCCTTTGTTAAGGGCACCTTGGATCTCACTGTTCTGGGTATACAAGTCTGTAACCCCATTGTAAATTTCCCTAAATCCTCACAACTCCAAAATATATGCTCCCAGGTTTCTTTTTAATCTCAGTGGTGTATAAAAATATTTGCGGGGACAGCACCATGTCTACGCAGACTATGGAATAAAACACTTTAGATGAAATCAGGAACTTCAGTCTTACTTGTATTTTCAGAACTTGCTGGAGAGAAGGATTCGTATCCCAAAGGCTACCTTGTCTATGGAGTAAAGTTCCCGTCTTCATAAAACAAAGCCTTTCCCTCACTCTCTTCAAAAAGAATTTGGATAAATGGATGAGGAACTGTAAATTTACTCTCGGGGTATTGCCCATGTCCCTTATGGACAGAGGCAGTATGTAAAATGACTCAGGGCTCCAACACCCAAAGACCCACTATCCTGATACTACTCCATCCCATACCTGGGGAATTAAGATATCATTTTGTCATATCCTGGGTATTACTGGCTAGGCTTGTAAAGGCTCTTGTGCCATTAACTAGTAATCACTTAAGAACCTATGTAAAAATTCTAAACTTTCTTGATTTAGTGGCCTGTTTCAGAACTAAACAAATATTTCCTCACTCCGTTTGAGTGTACTTTTTCCTCACAGACAGCCTCCCACATACTTTTGATGCTACTGACACTTTCACATCATTCACTTTTAAGGCCTTGTACACCCTAATAACCAATGCTTTTCCTATCTCCACTCCGATCTAGCTTCCAAGGAATAACTCATCAGCAAGAGTATTTCTTTGTCTAGATCCCCTACTTTCAGATATTTCCTGACCACATGTGATAACCCCATGTAGCCCAGTTTGTCCTTACTCGGCAATCCAAAGGTTTCCTGCGATTGATCCCAATCCACTGCCAATTTACCTGCCAGCATTTGCTCTCAAAAACGTGGTTGTATATTTAGCTTCCTCCAGACGCTATCCGCTTTCACTTCTTGTGGTTCCTTTCTCTTATTTTCTACCTGAATCCTACTGGTAAAATTCTAGTCTTCCATTCTACCAACTCTTTTTGTTTTAATAATTTTTTTAGAATTCCTCTTACATACCCATGTACAAAATGTTCTTTGGGGACCTGGATAATAGCTTTCCAAGCGTCTATCACCTGGCCCCTAACACCACCTTTTCCCTCTCTAACCATAATCCCTTCCATTTTGGCATATATGTAATGTGTTGTAGGAGAAAAAAGAGCCTCAGTTGAGTGCCTCCAAAATATTTTTCCAGATCTGGCATCCTTAAGCCTCCCTGTTCTATACATAACATTATCTTTTCTCATTTTACCCGACTTGGCCTTCTTTCCCAAATAAACTTCTGAAATTCCCTCCTAATTTTCTGTCAAATTTCTCAGCTTTTTTTTAACACCTTTATTGAATCACCACTTGAGACAAAGGCAAATTTACATTTATATACAAGCAATCAAACTGTATTAACAAGTTCATGTTCACAAACATTATACTTCACATATATGGCTATACATCATATAACCTAAGCAACATTGCAAAAATGATTGAATTTCTGCCTTTTTTTAAACAATAAACATCTTTGTTAAACCATCACTTACAACACAGGTAATCATACAGTTATATAAATGAAAACAATCCACACTGACACAATCCTAGCTGCAAGCATTTTACATCACAAACCACAGTGACACACTCCCAGTTGCAAACATTATGCATTACTTATAATCTACCCAATCATTTTCAGTCAAACATTACATAGCTCATTCAAGTCATGTCTTCTTATAAACCTCATTCCTCCCCTGTATGTATTGTTCCCACAATTCCCATTTTTCATATGTACTTTGCTCCTACCCTTTTCTAAATATCTCAGTTCAAGTTGTTTTATCTCTTATTACTATATTCACTACTTCTAGTACAGCTGGTTTAGATTTTGATTTCCATTTTCTAGTAACTGCTTTTCTGGCAACCACCATAATTAGGCACAACAAGGCCTTACCAAGTCTAGACAATTCTGATTCTGTATCATAGCTCAGAAAAATCATATCCCTCGTCACACCAATCTGCCCACTCAGCATCTCTGATTGTGCATCCCACAGGGAATCCTTAAAGTCCACCAACTCACCACACTCCCAGAAAATATGTTCCCAATTACCTATTTCTTCCCTGTCACACCTACAACATTTGCTATCTACCTGAGGAAAAATTCTCTGGAGTCTACTTGGGATATAAAAATATCTATGTAAACATTTCCAAGCAAAAATCCTAAATCTTCTAGATTTTGCTGCATATTTGGGAGACATACATATATCCTCCCATTGTTTCTTTGTGATTTGCTTATCCAATTTCTCTCCCCAATCCTTTCTAACATTATGTGATTGATTCTTATAGTTATCACACAATATTTTATATGCTCTACTTCTTCTTTCAACTTTTCCCGGTTAGGGGTCGCCACAGCGAATCACCTGTCTGCTGATGACTGGCAGTGGACCTTTACGGTGTTGAGTTGCCAGCCTGGCACCCAACCTTCCACGGAAGGCACAAACATGCACGCACTCATGTCTAGGGCCAATTTAGAGTATCCAATCCACCTACAGCATGTCTTTGGGATGTGGGAGGAAACCAGAGCACCTGGAGGAAACCCACGTGACCACAGGGAGGACCTGCAGACTCCACACAGAAGGCACCCCAGCCGAGGATCGAACCGGAAAACTTCTTGCTGCGAGGCGCCAATGCTAAACGCTGCACCACCGTGGCAGCCCTATTTTATATGCTCTACTAATTATTCCTTTTTTAATGGCAGATTCTGTTCTAGACTCTACTAAAAATTCTATCAGTGATGGTCTTTTAATTAGGACCCACTATTTCTTTCTCTTTGCCTATACTCTGATATCAAAAATTCTACCAGTGATGGTCTTTTACTTAGGACCCACTATTTCTTTCTCTTTGCCTATACTCTGATATCAAAAATTCTACCAGTGATGGTCTTTTACTTAGGACTCACTATTTCTTTCTCTTTGCCTATACTCTGATATCAAAAATTCTACCAGTGATGGTCTTTTACTTAGGACACACTATTTCTTTCTCTTTGCCTATACTCTGATATCAAAAATTCTACCAGTGATGGTCTTTTACTTAGGACCCACTATTTCTTTCTCTTTGCCTATACTCTGATATCAAAAATTCTACCAGTGATGGTCTTTTACTTAGGACCCACTATTTCTTTCTCTTTGCCTATACTCTGATATCAATCATTGATAGGAAAGGCTAACCGGCAGTCCAGATAAATTCTTAGCATCTTTCCATTTTATCATCTTTCTCTCTCTCTAGTTATTTGCTCCCAATACCTTGGTTCTTTGCCAATTTTCTCCAATAAATTGCAGCCCCCTATTGTCTATATACCTAACTGCAGTAATTGGTATCAGCAAAATCTCCTTTCTCCATTCCCATGTTGGCTTAGTTCTTCAGATACTTTTTGCTAATTTACAGATAATAATATTCTGTATAATTATTGTTATTCTCCTTAAAGGCCTGCATCCAAAATCCCAGTCTTTGCTTGTTTCTTGGGCATCCCCCTGTTTCATCATCATCCCTTTCCATTTTGAATTATAGTTTTCTGCTAGTACTATGTAAAGTAGCCTTAACTGTGTAGCTTTAAAATATCCCTTCAAATCGGGTAATCCCAATCCGCTCTGTTCTACTGGAAGAATCAGCTTATCTCGCTTAACTCTTGCCATCTTCCCCTTCCAGATAAAGTCCTCCAGCTCTTTATTAATTGCTTTCCACAACTTCTCCTCTGGTTGATAAAAATATGCCTGATTTATGTATAAGACTAATGCAACTAAAAACATTTTAACTGCTTGCATCTTACTATCCATAGCCATATAACAAAGCTTCCATTTTCTCAGTTTTTGTATTATATTTTGTTTAGTTTCTTCCCACATATCCTTAGCTGCTACATCAGAATCATTTTCAATCCATACTCCTAAATACTTCATTTTATCATGTCCCCATAAATACTGATATCTCTGAACCAATTCATATGTGGGTATATAATTTACCACTATTGCATTTGTTTTAGCTTCATTAATTTTGTATCCCAAAAAGATTTGAAACTGTTTAAAAATGTTCCACAACACTGTAATGCCTCTGGTTTTGTCAGGTATAAAACAATATCATCTGTAAATATAGCCAGTTTTTATTGACTACCACATCAATTATATCTTTGAATTTTGAGTCCCTTATTTTCTTTACCAATGCTTATAAATATAATGCAAATAACAAAGGGGAAAAAGGACAGCCCTGCCTGGTTCCGCTGCTCAAGACGAAATTATCAGACAGAACCTCACCCACTTTAATTTTCACCCTCTGATCCCTCATATAGCCTCCTAATCAACCTTATAATTTTTTTCAATCAATGCAAATGCTTCCGTTGTCCTGCTCATAAAGTTCCAGCTAACTCTGTCAAATGCTTTCTCTGCATCTTGACCCATCAACAACAATGGTATTTTCTTACATTCTGTTTCTCTATGGATCATTGTTCAGTTAATGTTGTTAAATGTTTGTCTCCCCTCCACAAAACCACACTGAGCCACATCTATTAATTTTGGCATTACTTTTGCCTTTTTTTAGCCATTATAGACATGAACACTTTATAATCATGGTTTAGTATTGCAATGACCCTGTATGAAGCTGAATCTGATGGATCTTTACCCTCTTTCGGTACTACAGCTACCACTTCTTTCTTCCAGGATGTTGGTACTTCTCCTCCTCTTAAAATACTGTCAAACAAAGCCTTCCCAATCTTTTTCAGTTTATATCCCTCCTAGCTTCCAAACTTCCACAGGAATACCATCTATTCCTGGGGACTTTCCTACAGTTTGATTGTACATCACAGTTTATATCTCATCTCCTTTTATCCTAACCATTAGTAATTGAGCTTTATCTGTCTCTTACTTTGGCATATTTAATTCTTCCATAAACATTTCCATTTGTATCTTTTCTTGAGTTCCATATTTCTCTGCTTTATACAGACTTTCATAGAATTTCCAAAATATTTCTAAAACCTCTACAAGATCTCGTTGCCTTCCTTGTTTTAGGCTCCCTAAGCTTGGTGACAGCCCTTTCTATTTTCTGTTGCCTAAGTTGTTGTGCTAAAAGTTTTTGCACTCTAGTATCATTATCAAAAAACGGTTACTTAACAGCAATCTTTCTAACCTTGTGTATATTATCAAGGTAATCCCTTATTTTCTGCTTAGCATTCTGCAGTTGATCCTCTTCTTGTTCTGTGAGATTCCCATTTTTCGGCAATACTTTAACATTTGTCAGTCCTGCTAAATAATTATTGTTACTTATTAACCTTAGCTCCCTTTCTTTTATTTCCACCCTATTTTTAAACTCCACCTTAATTTTATCCCACTCTCTAGCTATATTTTCAGAAGTAATTTCTACCCTGTTGAACAGCTCCTGAATTATCTCCAATACCCATTTTTTAAATTCCTCTCTTGTCAACAGATAGGTGGGAAAGTGCCAGTGTCTCATTTTATTTCATTACCTTGTGTTTTTATTATAATTATTATTGGTGCATGATCTGAAATAGTTATTGGGTGCGTATCAAGACCTTAAATTAAATGCACATGTTCCTGTGAAATGTAATTTTTGATTAGCCTAGCACAGTTTTTATATATTTCTTCAAAAATCTACCCTCCTTTTTTATACTTTCCCTTCTGTGCCCCCAGACAAATCTTCGCTGCTGCAAATCGAATTCCATTCCCCACTTATAAGTAATATTCCTTGCTAAAAACTGGTTATTTCACACAAAATTTTCCTAAGCTCCATTATAGCAGTTTTAGGTGGAATATAAATCATGCCAGTGTAATCCTCCTTCCTTGCCAGTAGCCCCTTAGCATTACAAATCTGCCATTATTATCTTTTCCATCCTCTTCCATCACTATTGGAGCTCCTCTTCCAATCAACATAAGTACTCATATTTTCATTTGTCTCAGATATTCTGCTGAATAACCATCCTGAAAATCTGTCTTTATCAAATTCACATACTAAGTTATTTTCAAGTGTGTCTCCTGTAACATAGCTATTTGCACTCTACATTTTAATATAGTTCGCTATTCTTTCTTTTTTGTATTTATCTGTGAGACCATTAACATTTAAAGACATTACAAAAGGCATTGTATTAAAAATGTATTATTCCCACCTTTTACGTATAACACATTTTTTGTTAAATGTCTAGTTCCACCTTTTGTTTTATATGCATACACTGTTTGGCAGATTGAACTTTTATATAGTTGTTTCTTGTCATATCCATTTGAGCCTATGTCACATCTTACAAAACATTTTCTTTTATTGAAAGCCCTCAATCAAAAAAAAAAACAACCAATACCCCCTAAAACTGATTAATTTAATACTAATGCACAAACTATATACATCTTCAAATATGTAATTTTACCTTCCTAATAGGAACAAATGTCCCAAACTGACAGCCATACTCACAGACTTAAGTTAACCCAAAAGAAAGATGCATAGTGCTGCCTGTGCTTCTACTATGTGCTAACTGGTTTTGTCTTATCCTTATGACTCTCCCAGCTGGGAAAACCCCTGAATGCTTACAGAGAGTATTACCTCCTAGCCATTTACTCTTTTTTTTCCCTAGTCAGTCACTCTCCACCAGACTGTAACCAATTTCTCTTTATCAGATTGTCTCCATGGAGACATGAGAACTATACAACCAATTTCTCATTATTAGATTGTCCCCATGGAGACATGAGAACAAGAGAGACAATTTCTCATTATCAGATTGTCTCCATGGAGACATGGGAACCAGACAGGCTCTTTATTAGACTGTTTCCATGGTGACTTGAGGGCCAGATACAGGATTGCTAGGACTGCTACTAAGCATACATTCATTTGCTAGAAAAAAGCCTCATAATATTCAATATTCTTTTTCATTTACTTACTTTCTCTTAAACCTTGTTACTAAATCAATCTAAGGTCCTTAATGTAGTCAGTCATTCCCCTATGCAAGAATGAGAAAATGCTTCTTCTAGTCAACTCTCATGGTCCCTTCCTTCTCTCCAACATTTTCCATTGAAACAGTGGAAAAGGTTTCACAGGTACAGTCTCTCTGTGGTCTTTATTGCCACAAGAAGAAGAAGAAGAAGAAGAATCTCCCTCTGTTTCACAACTCAGAATCAAAGATATTTCAGATACTACTGTATTTTTCACTTGTAGTCTTGCCAGTGGTATCAAGAAAATCACAGATGCCATGAGATCCAAATTCCTGAGGTATTCCTTTGCAGTGAATGAAGTCTTGAGTTGAAAACTTTAGAAATAGATCTATAGGTTCATAGGTTCATACTAGGCTACCTGCCCTAGGGCATTTATAAGCCTAGCCAGAATGTATTTGGCTTTCGCCACCCATTTTAAATTTATTTTGCTATGCCCTTTTTCGAGGTTAGTATACTGTGCCTCTGTCTAACAGTGACACAGAAGTGATACCCGGGGTAAACCTACGATCTCCCATCCACTCATCAAGAGTCATCGTTTTATTCTTTTCTGAGTTTGAAAAGCACCAACTGAAGTATCTAGCTGACATCATAGGAACACAATCCTGTGTGAAGGAGTCAAGAAGGAGTTTTGAATGTTCACTTGGAATTCCAGCTTGTTTTAAGATATTTTCACTTTTGAAAAGACTCTGCAAAGATAAGTTGTCTAAATATGGAAAAAAATGAATACCCTGTAGTCTGCAATGAATTATAACTGGAGCTAGACACTTTGAGAAAATTCTTTGTGCAGTGGATAGTCCAAAGAATAAAGAAGAGAACTGAAAATGTGATCCAGACACACAAAACCTTAAGAAAAGTCTAAAGTCTGGATGAATAGGGATGTGATGATAAGCATCTTTTAAGTTGAGTGTTACTAGGAAACTTAAAATAGGAAGATGAAGTAGCAGGTTGTGAAGTGACATCATTTTGAATCTGGTCACCATCACAAACAGGTTTCGGGAAAGAAAGATCCAGAACTGGTTTCCAAGCATTTTTTTTTCTTTGGCACTAGGAACAGTCAAACTTAATGGAACGGATGTGACAAAAAACAGTGGAAACAAAAGAGTCTGATCTGGAGGATGAGTAATGGCCCCCTGGAAAGGAGGAATTTCCTCCCACTGCCATCTGTAACCTTGATTAATTATTTTCAGACCCCATTTGCATGAAACTATCTGTTGCCAAAGAGAAAAATGGAGATTCAGACCTTTTGGGGGAAAAAGGGGTCAAAAGGTGTCTTGAACAGTCATTCAGACTTGTTGGACTGTCCTTGGTTTTAACAGGTTTGAGACTTCTTTTTGGAACCCCTTGCCATTTCTTCTTAAGCCTCTGTTTGCTTATATTTTGTTGAGACTGTTTATTCCAGCAATAGTCTCAGAGAAAGAGAAGCCCAAACACAGGAAGAATAAAAAACTGAGCTCTCTTCAGAATCTGAATCAGAAATATGAGGGACAAAAAAACAGTATCCATCCTTGCATCTTCCTGTTCAGATTCAGAATCTTCAATCTGTTCAGGAAGGGAGGTAGCCCTTTTTCTTTCACCAGAAAATACTTAACAAGAAGGATCAACAGCCTGAATTAAACCCCTGAGCCAGACTCCATAAACTACTGAGGGGGAGTAGATACATGCTTGGTATACTGTTTAATTTTGACAGGAAAATGGGGACATCCCTGTTACTAATGGCCACTGCAGCTCCCCGGGGATGGGTACAGTTTTCTGACCCAACAGGGAAACCTTCCCTATTCCCTCTCTCAGGACTGACATGACTGGCTCTCCCTTGACTGTGGCTGAGGCAAACTGGTAGCCTGCAGTCATTTTTTCTTTTTGTGGGTGGATGAAGGACAGACCATGGGACCGGTAGTCTGTCCCATGATCTAGCCAAAAATGGTGCCTCTTTCCCAGGGAAGACAAACAGCAAATCTTGGTAAACACTACCAGTCTACAAATTTCCTTTTTTGACAGAAAGCCACAGTAAAAGGCACTTTAAAACACTAAGCCAACCTCACAAATGCAAAATAAACAATTTCTTCACAGAAAAAAATAATTTCAGTCACTTTATATCACTTTTAAACTGACAGGAAAAATGAGTGCTCCATTTCAAGGCAAGTTATGGTCTTGTGACTGCCCATTAAAACAAAGCACTCCTAGCTTTAAAATAACTTTTCTGAAGAGGAAAGATGAAATAGCAATACAAATAAGAAAATGGAACTTATCTACCTAGCAAAGGAATAGCACAAGCCAACCATTGATCCTTTAAAACCTAAGAGGAGCATACTATTTGGCAGCAGTGATGTTCTGAAGGGCTTCATGGCCAAACTTGTATCTTAGCCAGCTCAGCTCGAGCTGATTGACAGTTTGGAAGGTGCCCTAAAGCTTTGGTAGCTGTGTGGCTGTTATATCCTTGGTAGGGTATAATCCATATACCTAAGGCTACTGCAGCAATGAATAATATGATGAATATCAGTCTCTTAAATAGTCATTCTGACTTATTGGACTGTCCTTGGTTTTGGAAGTTTCCAGAATTCTCCTTGGATCCTTCTTGCCATTTCTTCTTAAAAGGCAGTTTAATTACATTTTGTTGAAACTGTTTATTTTGCTTCATACCAAAGTTAGATGAGAAGTTAGAGAATCCCTTGGAAAAGGAGGGCTAAAAAATCGTTCAGGTTCCCTGTATCAGCTTACCCCTTTCATCACATTTTGATCATGTCTGCAGTAGAGGGGCCAAAAACTTAACCTCTATCCAAAGAGAATTTAAAATCTCATTTTAACATCATCATTAACATAGCCATTGAAGAACTATCAACAGAGTCATACACAGACCGTACACAATGAACAGTGACTTGAATAATACAAAAAATTTGATTATTTAAAGCAGATTATTTTCTCACAAGAACAGACTGTAGATAAAACATTTCTCTTGTTGTCATAATTAATCAGAACAAACCTGAACTTATGAGCCTGAAAATTCAAAATTCTGAAAATCAAAGTTGCTGACGCATGCACCCTTTCCCCATACTTATCAATAATCTTCTGAGCCTTACCAGAAATGGTAGGATTAGAATTAATTAAGTGTTTAATAGCAGAAGCATTATCAAAAACTATAGCTGCTGGATCAGGTTTGGGAATAGTATATAAAAATTAAAAGACTGAGGAACTTTATGCATCCTGTCTTTTTAGGGGCAACTGGCTGATTGTCAGGAAAATTGCAGGCAGTAAGCACACACATTCTCCAAAGCTGACAACACTGGAGGAATGAGTGCAGGTTCTAGAAATTTCTTTTGTAACAGCTCATAGTATTTTCTTAAGGACTCGGAAACCTCAGTGTTCTCCCACTAAAAAAACTGGCACATAATAAAAATAGTCTGAGAGAAAGAAAATCACCCACAGGGAGAGTCAGAAACTGACCTATTGCTACACACTGATGGCTTCTTCCATCTGGCTTGTTGATGTACCAACTGCTGTCATGTTGTCAGTTTGTATGGAAATTACCCCTGGAGGCGGGAAGTCCTGTAGTTCTTGCAATTTAAGGAGGACCACCTTCATCTCCAGGACCTTCATGTGACAAACAAGTTATGTTCTTACCATAATGTTCCATCTGTGTTGTCGATCTTCATTCATTCTTGACAGTTGAGTCCCGGTTCCATGCTTGGAACTGACTCGGTCGTTGAAACAAGCTTCTGCCAGCCAGAAACTCTTGAGCTAATATTAGCCATAGTGCCTCTCTTCCCTTCCCTTCAGATCGAGTTTGCCCATAGAAAACAAAAAGTGGAAGCTTTCTCTGAGCAACTACCCTACTACTGAGCCAAGACTAGTTCTGGACCACCAACAGCCTTTCGAGGGGGTAGGAAGGTGGGATGTCAAGAATGAATGAAGATCGACAACACAGATGAAACGTTATGGTAAGAACATAACTTCTTTATCTGATGTTGTCAATCTTCATTCATTCATGACAAAATGAGGAAGAACACTGGCAAGAAGGGTCCCAAGGAACACCGGACACAAAATGTTAAGTAAAAGCAGAACTTTAATGCTAAATAAATCCAATAAAATCAGTGTGAGCGCTTTTGTTAAAACAATGTTAACTTCATCAGAAAAGAGTCAATATGCACAACCAATGTTTAAATACCTTTCTAAAACACCTTTTAAAACAATCTGATTGGACCCAGAAAACCAGCTAAAACATGACTAAGATGAATGGATATAGTTAACCCTTTGCTAACTGTTGCAACAACACTTCACATTTAAAAAATATATATAAATATACTGTGAATACTAGAAATTAAATATGTGTAAAAAAAGTGAATTATTTTCTCTAAAGAAAAAGTTGAACTATTAAAAACCTTCTGTTAGTATTCTAATGGCCAAGCTTTAACAGTAATACACAAACTAAATTAAAAAAACATCAAACCTTTTCTAATAAAGTGCTTGTGCAGGGTCATTAAATTTGTACTATTTTTTTCCTTTCCAAGGTTTTTAGTTTTAACACAGGAGTGATGAATGTCCTGTCATTAATGCCAGACCAGTTGTCTGCATGCAAGAGAATCTGTCATCTCAATTATTTTAACTCCAATTGGAGCCCCCAAGGTATCTTGTCACTAATGACAAAATGGTCACTGGCCATAAGACTGAAGCTGTGGCTGTTATTGGTGTGGATGTGCCTAGCCAGTGCATTGTTCATAATATTTTTCCTAATGGAATAGTCATGTTCATAGATCCTTGCCCTGAATTTTCTCACCGTTTTGCCTATGTAAAACGCTGAGCACTGGTCACATGTTGCCGCATAAACAGCTGCTTTGGAAGAGCAATTGTACCTCCCTTTTTCTTTAAAGACCATGTTGTTGATTAAAAACGTAATACCAGTTTTGACCTTATGACACCATTTACATGATTCACACTTATGCATGCCACACCGGCTAGTTATTGTGTGAGTGCGTCCCTTTCTAAGGAGGTCTTTTAAGTTCGGACCTCTTCTGTATGTTATTACTGGTTTGTCGCGCAGATGAGTTATGATGTCCTTATCTTCCATTAAAATGTCCCAGTTTTTACTAAAAATTGACTTCAAGCTATAAGAGTCAGAATTGTAAGTGACTGTTAAAGATCTGAGGAAGGGGCTTGTATTTTCATCCAATCTATTCATCTCAATGACAGGTGGACTATTGTCAGGAGTGTAGACGCCAACTATGGGCTTAAAGTGGGCTATTTTTATTTTCTGCGTGACCACATCAATAAGTTCATTTAGCAATTCAACCGGGTAGGCCCTCCTTTTAAACACAGATTTCCAGTTACTACACTCTACTATAAAGTCCTCTTCCCCAGAGGTCATATGGGCAGCTCGGACAAGCTGCCCTTTTACCAGTGACCTCTTTTGATGTTTGGGGTGGGAGCTGGTGTAATGCAGAAAAGAGTTGGAGTAGGTTTCTTTTCTGTGAATTCTTGTAGCGTACCTTCCAGTAAGTGTGTCTTTGAACAAGTGTACATCTAAATGGTTCATATGGGTCAAGTCAATTACCCAAGTGAACTGCAAAAATGTGGTTGTAATGTTGAGGTACTGTAAAAACTTATCCAACTCGAAAGAAGACCCCTTCCAAATTAAACTAATATCATTCTGGAACCTGAAGTACAACGTAACACTGGAATAAAATTGGGATTTGAAAACAAAATTCCTCTCCCAGTGTGCCATGACCATGTTCACAAATGCCCCTACACAAGCTGATCCCATGGCCACTCCAGTTGTCTGCAAAAAGTATCTGTCACTGAAAGAGAAGTAATTATTTTTTAAGACTAATTCCAGTAATTCTAAAATTAAATTAATCTTCTCCTGGTTTACTTTATGTTCTAATAACAAGTCGCCAACCCAGTCAAGGCCGGTGCTGTGTGGAATGACATTATACAAATCTTTGACATCTATTGTGACCAATATGCCATTCTCATTATACTCAACTCTATTGACCTGGTCTAAAAAGGTCCAGGAATCCTTACATATCTAGTGTTCTTTTTGCAATATTTTCTTAAGCTCGTGGTCTAAATATTGGGCATAGGCCATGGTGATGGAATCCCTACCGTCCGCTAAGGGTCTCATAGGCAGATCTAAAAGAGTCTTATGAGTTTTAGGGATTCCAAAAAATACTGGAACTCTTGAGCTAATGATGTTTAAATAACTGTATAGGGAAAGATATATCCTTCTCTCGAGAAATATGTCAGTTAATTGGCCATAAATTTTCTTGTATGCAGTGTTTAATTCATTTAGGGACACCTCTGTGTAATTTGTCGTGTCCAGAATAGATAACATTTTTGCTGTGTACATAGAAGCATCCATAATTACCACCCCTCCCCCCTTATCAGGTTTCATGACTCTTACATCATGCTCTTGTAGCAATAACAAGCTGTCACGTTCATTCTGGTTCATGTTGACAAAATTGTGTGCTTGCCTGTGTTTATTCTTTTTTAGAGAATTTAAATTGCATAGATCAAGCTCACATAATTTCTCATATATTGCCAGTTTGGGGTGTAAAGGGGGGTTATAGGTGGAACTAATTCTAAAGATGCCGCTAGTGTTAATGTTGGTCTGCAAAATAGTTTCTTGCATTATACACAAATTCAATTTCCTTAAATACATTTTTAAATCTAGAAATCAAACAAATTCAGGTCATTGACCACAAAGAAACAAAACTTGAAAAAACACAGATACCAAAACCATAACCAGTCACAATAAGTTTATTGCTCAGGCAAGAACAACTAAGGGCTTTCGCCAAGGTAAAAAACCATAGGCTTCCTCAGAGTTGTTCCTACAATTAATCTCTCCACTTTAAATACTGTTACAAAAATCCAGCAACCAATGACAAGTTATTATCTATCACCAACATTTAAAAACACACTAACATATTTTTCTAAAAATATTTTAAAAAAAGCAATTAATGCACATAATAGTTAAAACCAACATATCAAGTTAATCTTTCAAAAAATACATTCACATGTCCATTGTTTAACCCACATTAAAAATTAGTGTATTTTCAAGATGGATGTGGGGGTCAGGTAGGACAAACACTTATTCGTAAGAGTATGTTTATTCCCCCGGGTAATTCTGAAATATGTCTATTTGAGAAATATTGTGAAAAAGAAATTAGACATCTAGCTAAACAAAAAAATGCATTTTGTCACATTTTGTCAAAGAAGAGAATCAAATATTACGCACACTGGCGGGGGGACAGGAATTTAAGAATTATGACCCCAGATAAGGGGGGAGGGGCTGTAATTATGAGATATATAGATTACAGCACCCAAATTGAAAAAAATTTAAATGATGAATCCACATATCAAAGGGTATCTAGAAACGAGGTGAACAGGGCCTATGTTTGGATTGACATTGTTTTGGAGCAGGAAGCACTTGAAGGAAGAATAGGGGTGAAAGTTAAAGAATTTTTAACAGTCCCGCAACCAGTTATCCCGAACATTTTTGGGATACCGAAGACAAACAAATCTGTTGTCAACCCCCCTTTTAGACCTATAGTGCTGACTAGGGGGTCCAAGACTGAACCCCTAGCCACCTGGATAGATAACAAGGTTGGTAAGTTAACTGAGAGGGTGCAGTATATTATGAGGGACTCTTGGCATTGCCTACAATGATTGTCCAAGTTTCGGAATATTGAATCGTGTCTATTTAGTTTTTTGACAATTGATGTAATCGATTTGCTTTCAGTCATCCCACATAGCATTGGTATGGAAATGTTCAGAAACAGTATTTCAGATCTTTCTGATATGGATGAAGGAACAGTTGAGGTTGTGGTAGAATTTATGGATTTGGTATTAAAGAACAATTTTCTCATGTTTGAGGGAGAATTGTTTCATCAGGTTGCAGGAGTGGCGATGAGAGCTAAATGTGCCCCCATCTTTGCCAAACTTGTTTTACATGATTGGGAAAAAGAATTTATATTTGGTTCACAGTATAGTGACCAAACTCTATTCTACAATAGGTTTCTGGACGATATACTTATTTTGTGGAAGGGGGACAAGAAGGAAGCATATGATTTTGTTGAATACCTTAATGGTGCAACAGACTTCCTGAATTTCACCTTTAAATGGGATAACAAAAGTATTAACTATTTGGACATCAAATTATTTTTGGAAGATGGAATTTTGGAAAGTGCAATTTATAGGAAAGAATCCTATTCTAATACTTTATTGCACTTTACTAGCAATCACCCAACGTTTCAGAAACGTAGCGTGGTAAAAGGTCAGATGGTCAGAGTGTTGAGGGTGACGAGTGAAGATGTGGTTTTCAGGAATGAAATGTATAACTTGATAGGGATGTTTTTGGATAGGGGTTACCCCCCTTAAATTATTGACCAATATAAAAAAAGAAGTGGTAAACAAAAGAAAAACAAGTTTTGCACCCATTTTAATATTGGAGGATGATTTTCAGGTCAGAAAAACGGAAAGTGTTAAATCAAATGTTATGGTTTTGGAGTTTGGGGAAAGGACGTCCAAAATAACTAGTATTGGAAGCTGATACTATTTCTTTAGTAGGTGTGAAACCCCAAATAGCTCATAGTAGGGGTAAAAACATAAAAAAAAATCATCTTGGAGAGACAAATTGATTATGATAGATACAATTCCAACATGAATAAATGTGGAATTGCAAAAATTGCAAATACATTAATAATGGGCCATATGTTATTATTAGTGATTATGGTGTTTATGTGAAATGTCCAGGGAGGTGTAATTGCAATACCAAGAGGGTGGTGTATGTGGCAACTTGTCTTTCTTGTCTGGGTTTTTACATACGGAAGACTTCCCAGCGATTAAGGGACAGGATTAGTGAACATGTGAGGGCGATCAAGAACAAAGACCCCCACAATGCCCTTTACATCCATTCTGGCAGGTGTGTAAATTTCAACAAATTTATATTTTTTATCATCGATAGAGTTGTGGAAAATTCATGTGGGGGTGACTGGGAATCAGTATTGGAATCCCGTGAGTCCATGTGACAATTACAGACTAATGCTACAATCCCTCCAGGTTTAAATGATTTTATTTCAATAAAGCTATTCCTGAAAATCAAACATAATAATGTGTCTTAAAAGGCAGTAACTAATTTCTAATTTTTAATGTGGGTTAAACAATGGACATGTGAATGTATTTTTTGAAAGATTAACTTGATATGTTGGTTTTAACTATTATGTATATTAATTGCTTTTTTAAAAAATTTTTTAGAAAAATATGTTAGTGTGTTTTTAAATGTTGGTGATAGATACTAACTTGTCATTGGTTGATGGATTTTTGTAACAGTATTTAAAGTGGAGAGATTAACTGTAGGAACAACTCTGAGGAAGCCTATGTTTTTTTACCTTGCTGAAAGCGCTTAGTTGTTCTTGTCTGAGCAATAAACTTATTATGACCGGTTACGGGTTCGGTATCTGTGTTTTTTCACATTTTTAAATCTATTAATGTGTCTACAACATTGAATTTATTAGTAGGTACAAAAGTCATTCCCTTTGAGAGTTGATCGCCATGGCCTCATCAATACATAGCTCAGAATAATTATATACTGCAAAATCTTTCTGGTTATTATAAACCACTGTACATATATTGGTAGACTGTTCTAAATGATCATTCAATTCTAAAAGTCCATTAACAGGAAATTCAATACAGGTGTCATTAACTGAGGGAAAATCTAAGCCCTCCAGTTCTTGTTTTTCGGCCTGGCTCCTTGAAACCCCAATGGGTAAAACCCCACCTGGGGCTGTTGCCTGTTATTGTAGTAGCCTTTGTTTCTTATTCTCTCACTGCTCCTCAATTCCGAGTATTCACTATTATAGTTTAAAACTACTTCATCAGACCTTTCAAACCTAGGTTCGTTGCTATTCCTTAAATCAAGGGGAAGAGGAGGTGAGTTTCTACCTTTCTCGGGTGGGCTCTTAGGTTGAAGTCAATTTTTAGTAAAAACTGGGACATTTTAATGGAAGATAGGGGCATCATAACTCATCTGGGCAACAAACCAATAATAACATATAGAAGAGGTCCAAACTTAAAAGACCTCCTTAGAAAGGGACACACACACACACACAATAACTAGCCGGTGTGGCATGCATAAGTGTGAGTCATGTAAATGGTGTCATAAGGTCAAAATTGGTATTAAGTTTTTAATCAACAACATGGTCTTTAAAGTAAAAGGGAGGTACAATTGCTCTTCCAAAGCAGTTCTTTATGTGGCGATATGTGACCAGTGCTCAGTGTTTTACATAGGCAAAATGGAGAGAAAATTCAGAGCAAGGATCTATGAACATGACTATGCCATTAGGAAAAATAATATGAACAACGCACTGGCTAGGCACATCCATGACAATAACAGCCACAGCTTCAGTTTTATGGCCATTGACCATGTTGTCATTAGTGACAAGATACCTTGGGGGCTCCAACTGGAGTTAAAATAATTGAGATGGCAGATTCTCTTGCATGCAGACAAATAGCCTGGCATTAATGACAGGACATCCATCACTCATGTCTTAAAACTGAAAGCCTTGGAAAGGAAAAAAATAATACAAATTTAATGACCCTGCACAAGCACTTTATTAGAAAAGGTTTGATGTTTTTTTAATTTAGTTTGTGTTTTTTAATTTAGTTTGTGCATTACTCTTAAAGCTTGGCCATTAGAACACTAACATAAGGTTTTTAATAATTCAGCTTTGTCTTTAGAGAAAATAATTCACCTTTTTACACGTATTTAATTTTTAAAAGTATTCACAATATATATATATATATATATATATATATATATATATTTTTTTTTAAATGTGAAGTGTTGTTGCAAAAGTTAGCAAAGGGTTAACTATATCCATTCATCTTAGTCATGTTTTAGCTGTTTTTCTGTGTCCAATCAGATTGTTTTAAAAGGTGTTTTAAAAAGGTATTTAAACATTCGTTGTGCATATTGACTCTTGTCTGACGAAGTTAACATTGTTTTAACGAAAGCGCTCACATCGATTTTATTGGTTTTATTAAGCATTAAAGTTCTGCTTTTACTCAACATTTTGTGTCCAGTGTTCCTTGGGACCATTCCTGCCAGTGTTTTTCTTCATTTGGTTTGTTTGTTGCCTTTGTCATTTTCCTCAGATTTATTCATGACAGTTGGGACAGAGTCCATAGCTACTTTATGTCACAGGAGGCCCTATGGAAGGATATTCTTGAGCACCATAGAGCCAAAGAATGCTCTTCCCCTGGAGACCACATCCAATTAGTAATGGGTGATAAAGGTATGATGGGTAGCCCATGTAGCTGCTGAACAAATGTCATCCATGGAGGCCCTACAATGAAAGGCCACCGAAGCGGAAACTGACCTGGCAGAGTGAGCCTTGACTAGCTGATAGACTCATTTTATTTTGATGTAAACAAAGGTGATACAATCTCTCAACCACTTCAACAAGGTGATTTTGGAAACTGTTTTGCCTAGTCAAGGACATGAAAAGGACAGGAACAGTTGGTCCAAGTAAAAACGTAATTGTCTGTGTACATCCAACAAATGCAAACAATATTCTCCTTTGTTTGAAAAATCTAGGAAGAAAACTGGCAGGTCAATGGACTGGTTAATATTTGAGTCTGAGACAAGTCTGGATATAAAGGAGGGGTTAGTCCTAAGTGATACTCTCTCTTTATGAAAAATGATACATGGGTGCTTTACACACAAGACCTGCAATTTTGATATTCTCCTGGCTGAAGTGATGGCTACCAGGAATAAGGTCTTCCAAGATAAAAATTTTATGTCACAGGTGGCTGCTAGCTTGAAAGGTTGACGAATCAAAGTTTGTAAGACTAACGTCAAATTCCGAGGTTCAATGGGGTCTTTAAAAGCTGGCTTTAAATGCATAACTCCCTTTAGGAAGGTTTTGCAGAGGCAGTGAGATATCAGGGAAAAATCATCAAAGCCATTATGGAAATTTGAAATAGCCGCCAAATTAACTCTAATAGTAGAAGCTGAAGCTCCTGATTGGAGTAAAATTGACAAATATTCCAACATCTTAATAATTGAGGCTGAAAAGGGGTCTAGGCCTTCTCCTTGAGACCAGATCACAAATCTGTTCCATTTACTAAGATAAAGTTTCCTGGTGGACGGTTTATGGGAGGCCAGAAGTATCTTTTCTACTGGGGAAGATAGATTATTCTGCTTGGCAATTACTGGAAGGGGAGGTACGAAGTGGTCAGCTTGAGAGTTGGTAGGTTGGGATGGACCAGCCACTGCAGGAGAGACAGGAGCCCCGGAGTTGGGTCCAGCATCCACAGATGGTGAAATAGGTGAGGCCAAAGAAAGGAGAACCAGACTTGACGAAGCCAATAGGGTGCAATGAGGATCACTTTGCTTCTCAACCTTTGCGCCTTCTTCAAGAACTGGGGTATTAGGGGAATGTGAGGAAAGGCATAAAGCAGTCCCGGGGGCCAATCACATTTGTGGTTCGTGGGAGATGCAAACAGATTGCAACAAGGCTGACCCCAACAATAAAAGATCTCTGCCACTACCATTGGATTGAGAGACCACTCATGAGGGAGGAGAATGCATCTGCTCAGTTCATCCGCAATCACGTTGGAACTCCCAGGAATGTGCATTGCTATCAGAAAACAGTTGGAGGTGATCGCCCATTGCTATACCCTCATGGCTTCCTGACATAACAGATAGGATCTGGTGCTTCCCTGTTTGTTGCTGTACCAGATGACGGACATATTGTCTGACTGGATAGCAACAGTTCCCAACGGAAGGGCAGACTGGAATGCTTGCAACGCTAAAAGCACCACTCTCAGTTCTTGGATGCTGATATGCAAATTGGCCTCTAAGGGGGACCAAGTGCCTTGGACTGTCTTTCCCTGAAAATGCCCCCCCCCCCAATCAGGGATGCATCCGTGTCCACTACAGCTTTGGGCTGAGGGGGTGAAAAAGGGTGACTCCATAACTCCTCTTCTGGCTTCATCCATCAATTCAGATCCTGCTTGCATCGATTTGTCATGCAGAACGGATAAGACATAGGGTGAGTTAACAGAGACCACTGTGATGCTAGGAGCCATTGAAGCAAGCTCTCATGTGGAATCTCACCAGGAGAACTAGGGTGATTGTTGCTGCCATTGACCCTAGTAATTGTAAAACTAAGCGAGCTGGGACTATGTCTTGAGAGAGTATCACTTTGAGCTCTGACCTTAACCTTTGTAATCTGTGAAGAGGTAGAGCAGCCAGACAGGATCTTGTGTCAAATGTTGCTCCGATGAATTCTTAGTTTTGAGTGGGTTCCAGATTTGACTTTTCTTTGTTTATTGAAATGCCTAGGAGCTCTGCCAGTTCCAGAGTGTAGTATAAGGCATGAACCAGTAGCTGCCTAGTGGGGGCGGTAAGGAGCTAATCGTCTAAATATGGAAACACCCAGAATCCATGCAGTCTCAGATGAGCTGCTACCACTGCCATGCATGTGATGAACACCCTGGGGGGTATGGGTGAGACCAAAGGGCAGAGCACAAAATTGGTAATGACTGGCTCCCAGTCAGAAGCAGAGAAATCTTCTGGAGCACTTGGACATTTTTATGTGGTAATACACATCCTGAAGATCTACAGAGCACAGCCAATCATCTTTCTCCAGAAAAGGAAGACTAAACTGAACCATGACCATCTGAAATTTTGTCTGTTTGACAAACTTGTTCAAGATACTGAGGTCTAGAATCAACCTCCAGTCCCCTGTCTTTCTGGCACTAAAAAGAATCTTGAGTAAAATCTGGATTCTACTTGGTCTGGCAGGACTGTTTGGATAACTCTTTTTCTGAGCAGCTTTTGAATTTCATGAGCTGCTTCATCCCTCTGACTGGATGGAATGTTAGGGGTTCGCCTTTGCAGCCTTGGATAAAGATCAAAGGGATATGGTAACCTCTGGTAATTATTGTCTGCATCCAAGAATCTGATGTTATTAAATGCCAGCCCAAGTGGTGAAGAGAGAACCTTCCAACTGCCTCTAGAGGTAAGCAATCAGGCCACTCCTCAGGAGTGCTGATAGGGTTGCCCAGAGAAAGAATCTCAGGAACCCTGGTTAAATGGGCCCACTCTGCCACGGGAGGGTCATGTTCCTGATGGGTTCCCCCCTCTGCCCTGGGGAAAAATTCACCACGTGTCCCAAAAAGGCCCACGGGACTTCCTGAGCCACATCTTCTCACTCCTCTGATTCCTGGAATAGGCTTGTTGAGGAGCGGAAAAACACTCCCATAGCAGAAAGGGTCTTTCCATCCTTTTCATACCTGGCTAATGTGTCTTTAATGTTTGGGCCAAACAATAAGGAAGCGTCAACGGAAGCATTGGCGAAGGAAGACTTGAAAGGATCCACGAAGTCACACAAGTGCATCCAGGCATGACATCTCATAACAACACCTGCTGCTCTGGCCGCCCCTTCGGGTGTATGTGCAATCAATCACATGAAGGAGTTGGATATAGATTCTAGGGTCGTAAGCTGGGAGGCAACCTTGTCACATACCTCTTAAGACACTGCTCCTACTAGGGTTCCTGAGAGTTCAGTAATCAGATCCCTTTGAAGATGGGTAAAGTGTGCCAGATAATTGAACAACCGAATGGAAAAGGTCATTGAAGCATAAACCCACTTCCCTAATCTGTCCAACATCCGAGACTCTCGGTTTGGAGGATGGGCAGTAGAACTCTCTTCTGCAAGTTCCTTCTTTGTGGCCGCCACCACCACCATAGCATTTACCGCTAAACCCTTGGACCAGTGGGGCTGATCATCGGGGGAGGGGGGTGGAGTATTTTGTCTGGTCTCTGGGGGATTGTCTCTATGGTGTCAGTGGCCTTCCAAGCACACTGCACGATCAGCTTGACTAACTCATCTGCAGGTGATGTCACCCAGGAAGTAGAAGGTTGGGTACGGAAAGCCTGCAAGAAGACAGATTCCTCAGAGGAAGGGTTGGTGGGCTTCCAGTCACCCCTCTGCTTTAAGATTTCTAGGATGTCTCCAAAGGAGACATCTTCAGGGGGTGACTGAGGGGTCCCTTCTCCTTCATTGAAGTCTGTTTCCTCAGTGAGAGATTCTTCAGGAGAATCAACATGCTTCCTCTTGCATAATCTCTTATGGGGTGGCTCATCGGGGGGTGGTCTGAAGAGGACTCTGAAGAGAGGGTACCCTACAGTAGGGAATCTTGCTGCTACCATGCTTGCTGCCCCAATGTAGTAGACTGTGACAGTTGCAAACCAGAGGACACATAGCTATGACAATCCGACAGAGGGTGCCAACTGTGAACTTGCTAAGGCGAGTGCTCTCTCCATAATCTGAAAGCCAGGCCTGCCTGAAGAGGGATGGGAGTACAGAACTGAGAAAGACAACCTCAGAATCAGGGTCACACCCCCCTCCAACACCAGAGAAGGAGCCGTGACAGGGCTCAAAACTGTCAAAGCAACTGGAACCGTATATGGTACCATACTAGAGATTCCAGAGCTGACAGCCAAGTCACAGTCTTGTGGGTGGGTCGGTTTCGACTGAGCCGAAGTCCACAGAACAGGTTCCGGCACCAAGGTGAGATCCACCATCAGTACCAAAGAAGATGGCACTGGGAGAGGAGTCGGTGTTGAGAGCTCCAAATCCTGCAGGGAGGTCAAAGGAAGAAGAAAAGTTGGAGTCTGTGGAGAAAGAACCTAGGCTCCAAGTGGGAGGGAGGTCCTAGATGCAGTTGGAATACCTCTGGCTGCCAAAAGCTGATCTACCAGTCTAACTACATCAAGCTCCAAAAGGCTCCTGGTGGAATGAACAGACATCCCCAGGGAGATTCAGGACTAAGCTGCTGACCAACAAAGGGGTCAATGGACTGGGAATATCAGGTCCTGGGGGTAGGGATTCGACCTTCAGCACTGTAGCAAAAACTTGTGTTGGAGTGGAAGTAACCAGTTTTGTAGGAGAAACTATCATTGGTGCCGAGAGGGTCTGAGGTACCGTGGAAGGATTCGGTACTGTGGCAATTTTAGTCAGTTCTGTGGAAACAGAAAGCACCGTGGAAGGGGTCATAGACTCTAGTGCTGAGACAACTGTTGATGCCAATTTCAATTGTTTACACTTTGGTTCCATAGAAACCTGGCCTTTGGACGATTTTGGTTCATAAGACTGAGGAGACACTAGGACTGAGTGGATCCTCTTCTTTGCTTCTTTCTTAGAAGGTTTTGACACCTTGGCTTCAGACAAAGCCTCAGAAAAGGGGGGTTTTAACAACCCCTTTAAGATCAATTTGTTTTTATGCTCTGCCAGGGTCCGGGCACTAAA